>NC_079314.1:47602044-47902322 GCF_029931775.1 Euleptes europaea
AATTGAGGAGGTTAGCCGTAGAGATATTAAGAGGATCTAGGTGTTTTCTCGCACACCAACGGACAAAAACCTTCCAGGTAAAGCTGTAGATGCGCTTTGTTGACAACTTTCTGGCTTCCAACATGGTGGATACTACTTCAGCAGAATAGCCTAAGTTCAGCATCCTCTGCCTTTCAAGGCCCAGGCGGTCAGTTTTAACCACGCTGGGTCCGGATGCAGGATGGGTCCCTGATGTAGAAGGTCCCTGGTTTTTGGCAGCTCCCACGGGTCTTGAGTGGATAGCTCCCTCAGCGCGGGGAACCATGGTCTTCGAGGCCAGTAGGGGGCGATTAGGATGACGTGGGCCTTTTCCCTCCGGATCTTCCTGATCGCTCTGGGGATTAACGGAAGTGGTGGAAAGGCATATAGCGTCTCCCGAGGCCACGGTGTCTCCAATGCATCCACCCCTTCTGCCTCTGGATGCAAGAACCTTGTGAAGAACCTGTTTAGCTGTCGGTTCTCGGCTGAGGCAAATAGGTCGACCTGCTGCATGGTCGAATCTCACGCATAGGAGTTGAAAAACTTCTTTGTTCAGGGTCCATTCTCCTTCGTCCAGCTGCTGCCTGCTTAGCCAGTCCGCTTGTGAATTTAGTGTGCCCTTGATGTGTTCCGCCCATATGGAGGAAAGATGTTTTTCCGCCCAGTTTAGGATGAGTAGCGACTCTGCATGGAGGGATGAGGAACGAGACCCTCCTTGCCTGTTCAGATGCGCTTTGGCGGACACGTTGTCCGTCCTGATCAGGATGTGCTGATTCCTCAGCAGAGGCTGGAATTGTAAAAGGGCTTTGTGTATGGCTCTCAACTCTAATTTGTTGATATGCAGACGGGCTTCTGTTGCAGTCCACTGGCCCTGGGCGATGTGATGTTGTAGGGTAGCACCCCATCCTTGTAGGCTCGCATCTGTAAAGATCTGAGTCGTGGCTTCTGGAATGTATGAGAGGCCCTTGGTTAGGTTGGATCTCTTGGTCCACCATAGGAGGCTGGTTCTGACTTGTTTCGTTAAGGTAAGGCGAGGGTTCCGCTTCTGGGATATCTGGATTTGATACGGTTTCAGGAACCACTGAAGAGTCCTCATGTGCAATCGTGCCCATGGTACCGCGCCGATGCAAGCTACCATGGAGCCTCACCAGGGACGATAGTCCGGTTGATTTCGAAGTCATGGTGGTTCTGGCTAGAGCCTGTAACGTGGATACTTTGTCTTGAGGCAGGAACATTTTGTTCTGGGTTGTATCTATGATGGCCCCCAGGTGATGTATTGATTGCGTTGGCAACAGGAGGCTCTTGGACATGTTGACCCGGAACCCATGTTGTTGTAGGGTTCGAATGACGGTCTCTGTATGGAGTATCGATGTTCGTTCCGAGGGGACGCTCACCAAAATGTCGTCTAGATAGGGGAAGATGTGGATCCCCTGCTCTCTTAAGACCGCCACGATGTTGACTTGGTGAAGACCCTTGGGGCAGATGTAAGGCCAAAGGGCAGCGCTCGGAACTGCAGGTGTAGATGTCCGTGCGTGAATCGAAGAAATCTGCGATGTGCTGGGTGTATCATGATGTGCAGATACGCCTCTGTGAGGTCTATTGATGTTAAATAGGCTTGAGGTCGCAGCGCCTCTACTATGGACCTGAGGGTTTCCATCCTGAAGTGCTTTTTTCGAACAAACCGGTTGAGGAATTTTAAATCTAGAATGGCCCTCCAGTCTCCGTTCCTTTTTGGTACAGTAAAGAAATAGGAGTAAACCCCGGTGCACTGCTCTGGAATAGGAACGTGTTCTATTGCCCGAATGTCCAGGAGGTGTTGAATGGGTCCTTGCGTTCTGAGGGCCTTGTCCGGATTTTGGGAGACTGGAGAGACCAGGTAACGATTCGGAGGAAATTTTTGAAAGTCGATGGTGTAGCCTTGGGATATCAGCCGATGTACCCATCCGTCTGTTGTGGAGGAGGTCCAGGTTTTTGCGAAGAACTTTAACCTTCCCCCCACCGGTGCCTGATTGGAGTCATTGTTTGGACTGCTTGTCAGCAAATCTGCTTGCTTTGTCTGCCCCTTGGTTGAACTGGGGGCCTTTTCCAAATCTGGTTCCTCTCCTGAAGGTTCCCCTTCCTGAATTCCAAGAGTTTCGCCTCCCATCTGATCTGGGGCGTGCCATGTAATGTGATGTCCTGAAGGGATGAAAGGAATGGGAGAAAGATGGTTTCCCATCCTTTTTGAGGTACTTTGGCAAGGCTTTTTTCTTATCCTTGTTTTCCACAAGGATGTCGTCCAGCTTTGGTCCAAACAATTTTCCCCCTTCGAAAGGGTATCCCAGTAGGATGGACTTAGACCCACAATCTGCCGACCAAGATCTGATCCAGGCAGCTCGCCTACCTGCACAGGATGCTGCCAATGATCTAGCTGTAAAAGACATAGAGTCCAATGTCGCGTCGGCCATGAAGTTGGAGGCCTTTAAGAGACGTGCGAGACCGTCCAAGACTCTTTTGTTGTCCTGTGGGAGCAAATCAATGATTTTTCGAATCCACATTATGCTAGCCCTTGCCACTAGGGCAGCGGTGGCTGACGCTTGGATAGACAATGCTGCAGCCTCGTGTGCCTTTTTTTTTATCCAGGGGATCCTTTATATTGCCTGCCCCATCCTCCGAGATTAGGCCCGAGGATTGGAGGTCTGTTACTGGTGCCTCTACCAGTGGTACCTGCAGCAGTCATGGCTCTAGGCTCCAGTGTATACAGCTTTTTTATGGAGGCTGGAATTTGCTTATTAGACATGGGTTTCTGCCATTCAGCCTTAACCAGATCCTCGAAATACTCTGGGAAGGGCACTGATCTTGTTTTGGTTTGGAGTCTAGTGAAGAACTCCTTGGATCCCCTAAATTTTGCCTTGCTCTTGATGGCCTCAGTGTCCTCATCCTCGTGAAGGTCAAGGGCTGCCATGACTTTGCAGAGGAAGGACTGATAGTCCTCCCCTGCAAATAAACGTGGGTAGGGGTTTTGGCCCTGGGTCCCCCCTTCTTGTTCCTCTTCTGAGGAGAACTCCCCTTCCTCTCTCTCTTCCTCAGGGTAAGGATTTTCCTGGGATTGAACAACTTGGGATAGCCTGGGCGGGCCTTTTGGGCTGCTTTAGTTGGCCAGGCAGTACTGGGGCCTTGTGCTGCAGGCTCAGAAATCATTAAGCGCTCTGATCTTACTGAGCTTCTAGAGGGAGAGGAGGCCCTGGAGCTCACTGGCCCCCTAGAGGACGATTCTCCAAGGAGAGCAAACTCTTCCCTGAGGGCCCTTCGCATTAAGGCAATCATGTTTTGTTCACTCGCCCCCCCCCCGCCATAAGTTGGGAAAGAGAGGTTCTTACTGTGCTGGGTCCGTCGCCCGTAGCAGAGTCTCCTTCAGGGTCGGCATTACGGGCTGGTTGAGAGCACTCACCCTCGTCACCTTGCAGGGACAAACGGGGAGGTTCGGCGGCCGTTTCCTCTGCGCGCGCCTTTTTCGCGCCATTTTTAGCTTCCCTGGCCGCTTTTGCTTCTTCGGCCGGCTGCCTGCGCTTTGATCTCCCGGCGGCCGCCTCAGGCTCGTTGCGCCGCTTACTCTTTCCCCCACCCTCCTCCGTCGTCTTTTTCCGGCGGGGGGGTAGGAGTCCCGCGTCCACGGCCTCGTCCCCAGAGAGAAGTTCATCTCCGGAGCGCTCTTCCATTGCCGCCATTTTCCTCCGTGAGGGGAAAAAATGAGCAGGCTCGGGTCGGGAAGGCAACAGGGGCACAAGCGGGACAACAAGGTACAGACTTGACAGGGAAGACACGACAAGGGTAGACCTTAGGCTTTAGTAGGAAAAAAGGGTAGGTTGAAATGGTAGCTCGGCTCAAAGCTCAGCAGGAGCTCGCTTTGATGGTGCTTATCCCTCTGAGGCAGGATTAGAACTGGAAGTCAGGGGGCGTTTCTACCACAGGACAGGAAGTGAAAGTCTTTAAGATCCTGCCTATCCCTGAGCATAGGAAGAGAAACACCCGCTCATAAGATGTCCTCTGAGTCTCAGAGAAGAGAAACTTTTTTGAACAGTAGATGGAGCCGTGTACAAGTTGAAGTCAGGACAGATTCCACCGGATTTGGAATTAGAACATTAAGTCTGCAGATCTATAAACAGCATTACAGCTAATAATATTTGCAGAATAAGCTTTGAAACCACCTTACAGCCGTGAATAAGAACCCTCCTTTCCTGTCCTATAAGAAGAGTACCCGCTATAGTTTGAGCTAGGATCTTGAAGATCAATTATAGGGAGAAGAATGAGCAGAATCTCTATATCGGTAGCAATTATTTTTGATCTCTGCGGTTTTCTAAGTGAGTATCTTTATTTTTTTGTTTACAGGGTTCACAATAACATTAATCAAAATTCTTCTTTGTATGCCTGGTGGAGGAAGATCAAGGTGTCATCATTTGTTGTGAAGGTGTGACCATATAAAGTATGGGGCCGCACTGGGTCAGTAGTAATGAGGATTTGCTTATTACAGTAGAGGATTAAGCAAGACACAACTATCAACATTTTAAACCAAATTGCCTTATTTTTTTCTTCCAAGCTACATGTATGTCTATCAGGCTTGAAAAATGGATATCCTGTGGTGCTAAAGAATAGTAGGAAGAAGAGGAGCTTTGTATAAATGTTTATTTTTTTTTAAAATGCACAAAAAGGGGAATTTTGAAATATGTTAACACCTGTTTATACATTGATTGTTATTGCTGATTAATATGTATTGCACAAACTATGTAATTAACTACAAATTTGGGAGCTGGGATTTTCTGACATAACATACGAACGTCTAGTTTGCCCAGTGCCAAAAAGTTACCAGAACGTGTGGCAAAGTGGATAGCAGAGTATATCCTATATGTAGCAAGATTTTGATCTGATTGGGGAGGCGTTGCATGTACTATTTACATTTGTGGCTGGAGCTCTTTCCTGTTGGAAATGAAAGGCTCACAGAACTGCCAGGGCTGCAGATAAATGGCCCAGGATTAAATTCATTGAGAGCGTTGCATATTATCCCAAAAGAATGGTGCTCTTGTGAGGACACCATTTAATTTTAAAAGTTTTTTTTGTCTCTGTGCTGCATATTTTAAAGGTTTTATTTTGCCAGAAGACATCTTTTTCGATGGGGACAAACTTTGCACTTACTAGAGGTGCAACATTTGCACTTTACTCCCTCTTCCCCCCCACTCCCAACTGTCTAAAAACAGAGCAGATATGTTAGATTTATGGCTACTTTTGCTGTGAACATTTACAACATAGATTTAATATTACTAAATAGAGCGTGTTTCTGTATAAGGATCACAACTATAAATTTCAGCACCTGTCAGGTCTATGTCTACATGATGTTGCTCCTATGATTTTGCACACTATATTCATGTATTATTTCAAATAAATTTGTAAAACATATTAGTGTATATTTTATGAATGGCAAAAAATTGATACCCAATCACTCTCAGAGGTGTGCCTAAATGTTATGTAATGCAAATTACACATGGAAAACAGGAATCAAACACACAGAATTTCTTTTAATTAGATTATTTCCATTTAGAACTTGACAACTAAGCATAATGAGGTCAAAATTAAACATATGAAAGAAACAATACTATAAAATTTAATCATTGTTGGTGGGAAGCAAATGCACACAAACCAGCTTCTGCTTAATGGTTCCAGGACTTCGCTTAATTGAAAATCCTATTTCAGCATTCCCACTTTTATTAATTGCAGTAAGGGGAGGCTTCTCAGTGAAGCAGGTGTTACTTGACTTTTTAAATTCAAAGGGTAACAACAGAAAATTGTTCGTAAATATATTTATCAGTAATAAAAAGAAAGTTCATTGTAAAAAAATTCTGTTGTAAGAAGAGCTGTAGGAGGCAACACACATTTTAGTTAAATTAAACAGCAACCGAAGATGCAATTTAGATTCTAAAGCAGTCCCCTACCATTGCTGATGAGTATGTCTTCAAGAGACATTTCTATTGAAGCACAGACATGGCTTTCTGCAGCAGCTGCACCATTATGGGATAGACTGGAGCAAATTCCTTTTCTTCTCTACTTCTTACTGATTGCACATAAGCTTCCAGGGCACCTCTGTTTAAAAGGAAAAATGCTAATTAGAATGGTTTGAAGTTGGTTGTGAAAGCAAGCCTGTAGTACAACATTATACTCCCCACCCCCAATGCAAACCACCTTAAAAGTGACGTATTGCTGAGGACTCAACTGACTGATCACTACAGCAGAAATGACTTTCGAGTACTATTCATAAATATATATAGCAAGGCTGAGTGTTCCCTTTAGTAGCTCCACCTGCTGAACCCTTTGTACTCAGTGAGGATTATATCAGGCAGCTAAATCTTATTGGCTCTGTAATGTCACAGCATCCACTTCATGATCCTTGATCTGCTGACATCATGGAAGTGAAAAGAAAACAATCCAGAGTCACCAAGTCAACAGCAGTTCATCAAGACCCTTGAACAGGCACCCAAAACCAACCCCTACAACACCCCCTCTGCATCTCAAAAATGTAAAGCAACCCTGAAGTTTTTTTACGTTCCATTTCTGAGCACTATGCCATGCAAATGTCATTCTAGTGCCGAGGGAGCACCCATTTTTAGAGTCACACAAGTACTCAGAAGACAGAACTCCTCTGCATTTTACATAATACCAAGGGAAATAAAATAGAACAGAAATTAGCAGGATGTAACTGAAAAGGCATTCCCCCCCACCACCCAACAAGGTTTCCAGTTATGCAGCTCCTGCAGTTTCTGAAAGCAGCCCCTCTGAGATAGCATTTGTTTAGCAGAGCATTCAGAACTAAGCAGTTCATCACAGATACTTGAGGGTGTTAAATTTTCAAGCCCCCCCCTTCAGTTTTACACATAGCACAGTGGAATCTTACTTCAGAGTTTACAAATTACGTTAACACGTATGCATAAGAGTTTCAGAATATTTTTATATCACAATAATGTAGGTTTAACTTTTTCATCTACACAAAGCATGGATTCTAGAGCAATTTGTAATTATTTGTATCATACACCATGTTTCTGCTTGCATGCCTTTCTGTCCGTTGCAGAGGTGGTCTTCCGCAGGAGAGTTGCATTCCTCTGGTGCCAGGTGCTTCCACTCACACAAGACCAGTGTCTTTCAAGCACCTGAAAAGGCCTAGCACAAGAGGAACGCGCTCTGCAAGCAACAAAGAAGAGCGCCAACCATTTGAAGATACAGAATTCAAACCTATGTGTATATTTACATATGCAGTAAAACGAGTGTATAATGATTACACTTTGCAAAGTATATAGGATTTTTTTATACAGTACTAAGGTCACCTAGTTAGAGAAACTGAAAAAGCATCATTCATTTGTCTATTGCTGTACGGCTCTATTGACAAAGAAAAAGTGTTTTATTTGCGAAAGAGCATGTGTGTGAAAATGATAAACACTTTTTTCTTTGCAAGCCAAACCATATAATGGAGGGGAGGGGGAATTGGGATGATGGCAGACTACATTCATTAATTTAGCAAGCATGCCAGCACGTTGATTCATTACCCCCGCCCTTACAAAGTTGAATAGCCTCCCACATAAAACTGAAAAGAGGGTTTTAGAGCACAATTGCTTGAGCAAAAGCATGTGTGAGTGTATATCTGTAAAATTCAGGACAAGAACAAGTTGGTTATATAAAGGAAAAAAGATACTAAATTGAAGTATAAAATATGGATTAATTTACCAGAGATGCTCATGTACAGTCATCAGGCTTGTAACACCGTCAGTGGTCATACGGATATAGAGGGGAGGGCTCATGGGCAGGGACAGGCAGATCAAAGAACTGCAAGATCTGCAGCAGCAACCAAGGACATCTCCAGGGGAGCCAACAGAGAGCTCAATGAGGAGGGGGCACACACTCCATAATCACAGGCCCCGTCCAATAATCACAGGCCACGTCCATTCTCCATGCAAGTCAATGGAAGTACATTTGCTACACTGACTTGTCTTGAGGGAAGAAATAATTAATGAAGGCACCACAGCTGAGGCCACCAAGCATATTCTAGGGTTGGTCCTCTAGGCCACAGTTAAGTCTCTAGTGAGAATCACCTAAGAAACAACCCTCCATGAAATGCATTTTTAGTAAAATGAACATCTCTAACGCTATGAGAACCATACTCCTAACCATGTTCCCTTGGTCACATGGCTGCTTTAAGACGCTAACTAAATCATTAGAGCACAGGGGAGAGAGGAATCTCCTCCCACTTCCGGTACAATGTCCAAATATGCACACCACGATGGGGGAGGGGAGATGCACTGATTCCTCCTCTCTGTGTTACGCAGCACAAGTAAAAACATTTGGGGGCCCCAAACATCACCCAATTGTCCACAGATTAAGAAAAAGAATATCCAGGTCAAGCACCAGAAGGCAGGAGAAACATGGCAACTGTTTAAGTAGGCTATTATACTGCATATAAAACACACTTGCTGGAGCCTCTGTTCATTTAATCCAAATTATTACAAAAGCTACTACACATGAAAACAAAACAGTGGGGGAGCCAAGAGCCCAGTTTGAAGTCAGTGAGAGCAGTACATTAAGAAAACTCATTTCAAATTGCATCAGGGCTCACTCAGACAAATCAACCATAATACCATAGCAGCAAGAAAATAATTAAGCATTTTATGAACTTGAGATGACAGTTTGGCTGCCTGGATGGTTTACTTTTGTTTATATCTCATATGCTTACCAGCAAATGACAGAGGACCATTTCTGCAGCACAGCTGGCTGGCATAACTTTTGCTCAGCTTAGCACAGGGAACAGAACAAAACTTGACTGACAAGGCAGTCCAGTCCTTGGGCAAGCTGTGGGAGTGAGCCTTATCTCTCAACTGCTAGGAAACCTCCCAGTGATATTCAAGGCCCATTTGACAAAAACTAGGCTCAACACCTGCTGAAGTTTGGGATCTTCTTTGCATATCAGACAGAAAGACTCATCTGGGTTTGTGGGAAAAGGAGATCTAAGTTGATGTTTGATTCTTTTCCATTCAGGGTTGATTTAGTTAGCCACTTAGCTTAAGAGAGACAGAGGGAGGGAGACAGAGAAGGGGGGGAATCGCAACAGGTTGGCTTTCATTGGAGTGACACATGGCATGTTATGGCAGCAGTAAGTTTGAGGCACAAATGAGGAGGCATTCTGGTGCTCGACATTTGTACACTCTCCAACTCATCCAAAATGATGTGCATGGAGATGATCTCACAAATAGCCCCACTTCAACTTTGATGATGTACAATGCTACAATCTGTAATATTGTCCACCTAGGTTACTAGTGGATGCTCTGGCTGAACTGGTGGAGATAGACAGGGGCTTGGTGTTGAAGACTGCTAAACTAATTGTTTTGGGATCAGCTAAGACTACCGTGTCTGGTCATTCTTAAAACTTCATGGTAACCATGGTGTTGATCCAGATTATTTATGGGCTCTTTTTGTATGAAACAAATTTCTGGTGATCTAGGGGACTGAGAAGTAAAACTTTTTTTAAGGTAGGAGCATTATCCACTGAAGGCACAAATAATGTCACCTGCCCTTCACAAAGGCAGGTGGGAATTTACAATGACCCATACCTGGGAACTAATGGATCCAATGGGTTTCCAGGATGCTCTGGATGCTCAGCATAACTCTACTGAGGCCTTACTTGGAGCCTGGCCTACACAACCTACTGATTGAGTGATACAATCAATCCCCAGTGACCTCTTTCCCCAAAACAGAGCCCAGAAGAGGCCACAGAATTCAATAGAAAGCTCATGAGGTTTTGTTGACAGTGGTGATGATGGCTTTTCACTCTGTATTTGCCGTAAAGTTACAGCTGCCTTTTGGACACCTTGTAGGGTTTTCAAAGCAAGAGACGTTCAGTTGTGGTTTGCCATTGCCTGCCTCCGTGTCATGACCCTGGTATTCCTTGGAGGTCTCCCATCCAAATACTTGCCAGGGTCGAGCTGAGAGTGACTGGGCCCAAGGTCACCCCAGCAATTTTCCATGATGCGAGTGGGGATTCAAACCTGGGTTTCCCAGATCCTAGCCTATTCACCACTACACCATGCTGGCTCTCATACTTAGAGATATTTGCAAAAGCATCAGTTAAAGGTCAGATTCTGATGCAACTTGGCCTCCAGTATGAGTGCAGATCCAGTGTTGTCTGAGATATCTGAAGCACTGCCTTATCATGTGGCTATGGACAGTGTCTTCATTTGATGTTCCAACAGATGCTGACAGGATTCTTGGAACTGTGAGGGGCAACCATCGGTCAGTTGGATAATTGTCCCCCTTGCCTGGTAAAATCCTGCCATAAAGAAATTCCTGCCTGATATAAACAGCTCTCTGCTAGAGGGTAGTTTTTTTTTTGTTTTTTTTTTTGGCCTTCTGAAACAGGCCATTATTAAACCATTATTGAAGAAAGCGTCTTTATCAAAAGAAGATCAAATTATTATAAGACAGCATCAAATACTTATATATTTACAGAGAAAGTGAACAGGGTGGCAGTGAAGCCACGCCAGGCCTTCCTGGATGATCTCTATCCACCAACACATATGACCAATGTTCCGTTGCTGAATTTGCTGGTGAAGCTTGCAGCTTTTGACACCTTGGTCCACTCTATTTTGCTGGGTCATCTAATCCCCTCTTATTCCCATTACTACGTCCACTAGCAGTGAATTCCATACTTGTTGAGTAAAGAAATATTTCCTTTTTTCTTTCCTGAATCTACTGCTCCCCAACGTTGTTGGGTGCCCCTGAATTCTAGTATTATGAGACAGGGAGAAAAAAGTCTCTCTATTCAGTTTCTTCACCCTATGTATAATTTTGTAACCCTCTATCATGTCCCTCCCCACTTGTGTTTTTTCTAAACGAAAGAGCCCCAGACACTTCAGCCTGTCCTCATAGGAAAGTTGCTCCAACCCTTTAATCGTCTTCCCTCTTCTGCACTGTTTCCAGCTCAGCAGTATTATTATTTTTTTTGAGATAGAGCAACCAGAACTCTACACAGTACTCCAAATGAGGGTTCTATACAAGGATATTACAGTATCGGTCATTCCATTTTCAACCCCTTTCCTCTCTGACAGTTCAGACTACATCTGCATAAATTTAAATGTAGGATTTTTTTTAATCCAGAGTGCAGAACTGTTCGTTTAGTCCTACCCTTTGCTTTCTGTCCACACCATCTTATCTCACAAGGCGGTTCGCAAAATGTGAGTGAATAAGAGCACTGGGCTGGATCCCATGGCTCTGTTCCACTAACAATGGTGCTTTCATAAGGGGAAAGACACCTCTGAACCAGAGGAAGGCACCATTACTAGAACAGGTTCAAGGGATCCAACCCAATGTGGACCTGCGTTACAATTAAAATCAGAGAGCACCACAACTGCTCCAGCAAGAGGACAATGAGCACACTGCCTCAGCCGTAATTCATACAGCAGGTAAAACACAACTCAGCCTAATAAAATTAGCATTTATTTACTTACTTCATTTATACCCCACCCTTCTCCCAAATGGGGACCCAAAGCAGCTTACAATGTTATCCTCTACCCCATTTTACCGTTACAACACTCAGCCTATGAGGTAGGTTAGGCTGAGAATGTGTGGCTGGCCCAAGGGCACCCAACAAGCTTCCGTGGCAGAGTGGGGATTTGAGTCTGGGTCTCCCAGATCCCTGTCTGACACTCTAACCCAGGGGTCCCCAACCTTTTTGAACCTGTGGGCACATTTGGAATTCTGACTTGGCATGGTGGGTGCAGCAACAAAATGGCTGCCACAGGAGGGGGAGATAGCCACAAAATGATTGTCACAATTTAACTCCAGTAACACTGTAGATCCTTGTGCTGAGGTGACAGCTGCTGCCAAAGCAATGTTTTTAAAATAACCTGCACAGCCAATCAAATCTCCAGGAGTCAATCAGAATCCTGGCTGGGCAAAAGCCCTACCTGGTGCCACCCACATCCTAAAAACATGAGCAAGCACCAGAAAAGATGTCGGTGGGCACCCTGGCACCCTTGAGTACCACGCTGGGGACCCCGGTTCTAACCACTACATTGAGCCAATGTGATGTAATCTGAGAACCCGTTTCTGGCCTCTCTGCATATTATATCATAAATACACATATAACAATAAAGTTGTCTTGTCTGGAGTGATGATTTTACAGAATAATGTTTCTACTTGTGGTTCGGTGATAACATTGCACACTTAGTGGGCAGTAGTGGATTAAAGGTTAAGGAACTAAAAGCAAAGCTTCTTGGCAATTTTTAGCATAGCAAATGGTTGCAGTGAACACATCTGATCTTTATGGTCTGTCCAATTATCAGAAATAAAGCTAGTAGGGGGGCATTTAGAACTATAGCTTTAAGTGTTCTCGTACAATGAAATAAACAATCATTATTCAGGAGTCATTGCCAAACTCACACTAGATTTTCACTGCCACCTTAATTAAAAAAAAAAGTCCTCAGCATACAATGCCTGCAGCGTCTTGAGCATAAGAAGCACTCCAGTTTTGGCAAACTCTCTTATGGCAGGCACAGTAAGGGCAAGACTCCAATGACAGTCCACATAGTGTGACGGTGAAAAGTGCCGTCAAATCACAGCTGACTTATGGTGACAACAGAGCGTTTTTAAGGCAAGAGATGAACAGAGGTGGTTTGCCATGGCCTGCCTCTGCGTAGCAATGGCGGACTTCCTTGATGGTCTCCCATCCAAGTACTAACCAGGGCTGACCCTGCTCAGCTTCTGAGACAGGGCTAGCCTGGGCCATCCAGGTCAGGGCCCACACAGTGTCCTCCAGCAAATGTTAGTGCTGCAGCCCTTCCCCAGCCCCGCTGCTACAGCCTGTTATTCTTAACAATGCCAGTGAATCAATGAATTATCCTAGCAAATAAGTTCACAAATGCCACCTGCGCGCACACACACAGTTTTAGTAGCTTGCCTTCCGATATGTATTCATTTACAGCCATGGGTGGGGTGGGGTGTGTGTGATTTTTTGATCTCAGACGTTTAAAAACCCACGATGTCAATATCCAGCTCTTCTGAGGTTATATGAGTACAAAATGAAGAAAAAGAAAATATAATGGTGAGAAGAAACACTGGGGATTTAAAGCTTTTTCCTTGCCGCAATCTCAAAAGAATACATAGAAAAAAAGTAAAAGCCAATGTTATATAGGAGTCTTTCATTGCCTCAGAAATTCTAACTGATCAAAGCCAAACAGAAATTCTTTTTGCCTAAAAATGGCAGCTATTTTCAATAAACCTGTGCTAGCTTTGAGGTCAAATATCTGTGTCTCCTGCTGTCTCTCTTTTATTTGAACCAAGATTTGCTAAAATACACGGAACACCTTCTTTTACTGACAAGGCTCAGTCCGCAGCATATGACACAACAGATGTCTCTGAGCATTCACATAGTGCCTTTTATCACTCAAAGGTAGCCATAAACAGTCTTTCATAGCCCTCAAACTTCATATAAAAGTAGTTTCCAAACTGTTTTCTCAGGATTGTTGTAGTTGACATATGCAAACCACTATAGTTCATTCCCGAATCCCTACCTCTGTCTGTGACTCAACATCAGGGCAAAGAAAAGGTAAATCAGAAGGAGTCTGGAGCGCCAAAGACAAAGACCGCTTTCATAGAGCACAGATAACCTGTTGATTGCGAATTGTCAATTAACTAGGGAGGAAGTTTTCATCAGTCCAAAAAGGATACGATTTGAAAAATTACGTAAGATGCTTTTGGTGTTAAGCGAATGACTCACTAACAGCTGAGTTCAATCAGCACTGAATTGTGCACACCCAATGGATTTTGAAAAAAATGCTTTTAAGGAGTTCAGTACTGTAGAATATGTGGCACACAGACAGTACAATTCCTAGTCACCAATAGTTATCAAGTGTTGTAGTCAACCCTGCATCTTGAACAAGCAGGGCTGAAAAGCTTGACATCTCAAAGTTGTGAAATATAAGATATTAATGTTAAATAACACAGGTATACTTCCCATTACAACATGCAAAACTGGCACATCATGCTGCTTCGAGACAAGTATCAAGCCAGTAGGAAACAAAGGTTAAGGTGGTACAACAGTGGTACACTGTTGGCTTGGACAAAGTCATTTGCACTAGTGGAAAAATTCACAGGACTAGAACACATGTCTGAATTCAATGGAAACATACCTGATTAAAATGAGCCTGTCCTTCTCAGAGGGATGGTCATCAAGCCATCGGGAATAACGGGCAACGGTCCATTCGGCTCTCTTCCAGGAGCCAAAAAAAAATCCATTAAATATTGTTAATCAAAGATGAATGTACATGCAAAATATATTTCCTGTCATTTTCAAGTGTGGAACAAAAGTTAATGCTAGGAGATCACTGGTATAGGTGAAAAATATCAACCACGAAACAGCTATGGAGAGATATTCAGAAAATTTCAAACAATATGCCACCCATAGCACTTTGCAGGCCAATACGGTATTTAATAACTTGGGGTTTTGAACACAATTGTTTCCTTAGAGCAGTCTGAACTGCTCAGAAAAAGTGTGGACTAAGCTCAGAACAAATGTGGCTTCTGAATGGGTCTCTTTTGCTTACAGATGTTTGATATGCTCTGTGGAGGTGGTTCTCTGTATCTTCAAAGTATCCTTAGATGCTACTTCTCAGGGTTGAACTAGACTTACAGAAGATCCAAATGCATTTATTACCATGATTTCCAGCTCAGATGTAAAACATTAAGTGAGCGGGAGCTCCGTTTTTCACTCAAAAGTGACCACATGAGAGAGGGGAGTGATACCCTGCCACCTCCCCGACCTTACTTTGCAGCACTCCAATGCTTTAACCGTTTTTTTTGCCAAGCTTGCTATCTATGGGCATAGGATGTCTGCTTAAATTGGTAGGGTCCTATAAAATTATCTGCTGTATCGGGGCTTTAAAAAAGAAAAGGAAAAGGAAAAAGAAAAAGAAAAAAAGAAAGTTGTTTCCTTTAGATGGAAACACTGGTGTTCACATCTACAAGGTGGCGACCACCAATAACAGATGGCACTGAGAGTGTGATTTTGGTACAGAGCATGAGAACGAGCAAAGAGAAAGAAATTGCGCCTAGTGGCCAGTTTGATTTTGGAAATCCCAGCAGTAAAAATTAGCACAATGTGTTAGGTAGGACCAGCTGTAGAGGAACTGCCCGACTGTAAATTTAGTACTGGAAGGACACTAAACAGCAGTATTGACGCAACAGCTATGTAAATTCTGATACTGGAAGCAAGCTGGGCGGGGGCAGGCTTCTGCTCTTGTCCCCCGTAGGCTCCAGTTCAAAAACGCTCTTTTTACACATGAACAGGAAGACGTAAATATACATGGATCCTCCCATCATATCTAGTTTTACTTTAAGTCCAGACTTACAGGATAATCATGGAGGAATACCTTTCCTTTCATTTTAAATATTATTCTTCCTGCTATTGAATTCTGCATTACAGTTTATTAACACAGAACTTTTTAACCTAAGGAATCAACAACTAACACTGTCTGCTCCAGGGCAGCTTCTACTTGAATTCAAAGGACAGAAAGTGCAGATCCACTTGTGGAAGGGGTCTTTTCTGTTTCCCCCTTCTCACTTGCACCCACTCTAGGATTCCAAAGCATGGCAGTACCTACAGTGGGGGTGCAATGTGAGGGTGTGAAGTGGGGTTGGAGGGAGGGGAAATCAGTGAAAATTTGTGCTCCCCTTTGCATAAGTGCCCTTTTGCTCACAAAAGAAGGTTTGGGATCCAGCCCCCTATGCTCTACTTCTAGAAGTTGAATGGAATAGACAATTCCTCTGACCTTCTCTTGCCAAAGCAAAACCAGCGAGCTGAAACTTGGAATGCTGGTACAAACACTATGGCGATTAAGGAAAAATGGTTTTTCCACTATTGATTCAGGTTGTGTGTATGTGTGTGTTTTTAAAGATTGCATAACTGGATTACCTGGAATGGGGATTTCAAATCAGGTGGCGCTCTTGTAAATAAGAACTGAAGGATAGTACTTAATGGAATGATATCTCCCAGCGCTGGGCTATTAGCAATATGCTCACTTGTCTGGAACAGTAGTGGTCTGAGAGGGGAGAAGAAAAATAGAAGTTACCTAATCAAGAAGATTTCATATTCCACCTGATGTATCATTTACTAGCAAAACACTGGTCACAATGAATGAGTTCGCCTGTCCCGTATCAAGTCTCAGGAGGTATGTCAAAGGGAAGGGTACATATGTGGTCCTCACCACAGTGCAGCACCAATTACCCCCACTTTATTGGGGAGAGCCGGCTTGGCCTCTCCCCTAACAGTGTTGGTTACCACGACTTATTTTGAACTTCATGGCAGCTACCAGGAATCAGGCTCATAAGTAGCTACAGAGGCTTAACCTGAGTCCTATTTCTTGCAGTGCAATCCTAAGGCAGAGTTCCTGTGTCTAAACCCACTGAAATCAACGGGATTAGACTGGAGTAACTCCACACTGGATGGCAACTGTTGGTCATGCTAAAGTGCAACGAAGAGACATAACCTACGAGTTTCAGATCAGATTAGATTTTTACTACGGCATATGCCAATAAAACAACAAGAATTAAAATAAAAGCAACAGACACTTAACTATATCAGAATTAAAATAGTTCCTATCTTAAAATCTTAGAATAAAACATTAAAATCTTAATTTAAAATCTTAAAATAAAACATTAATTGTACCATTTTAAAATTTGGAATTCTTAATTGTTTTCAACCTTGCAGAGCGGACTTTGATCGCTAAACCTAGGAGTTTGTACATTTTTTATGCTTTGCTCGGGAACAAACGCCATCTGAAAAACAAGATCTTTTCCTTCATGAGGTTGCTTGCTGCTTTGCTTCACAGTCTTCACACTCTTCTATTACTGAATTTGGTAGGTGATAGTTTGTAGTAACAGCTTATTATTTTAATTAAACTGTCCCCCCACACCACATTTTACTTTCACTGTTTTTAGAAAAAACCCTAGTGTGACTGCACACAGCTCATTATCATAAGAACTGAGATAAAAAACAAAACCAAAAAGGTACAATTTAGCTGACATTAGCATGACAAAATTCTCCCAGCCAGAGTTTCACTCTGAATAAAATGTTAAAGGAAGAAATGCTCGAATATACACAAACACACTAATTTGTTGGTAATTTACATGTGAAGATGGCAGAAAGTTTTAATTAAAATCCAAAACAAAATGAGAAGTAGGCAACTTTTTTATTGAAAAAAACTTTCAATTCATGTTGCCCAGCTGTTAAAAATATTCTGAATGGAGGTTACCTGAATGATCTCAAGAGCCTGTAAGGTTTTCCCAGATCAGAGACCCGTCTGCAGAGGGGGGCCACAGCTAACTCCATCTGAAACAGGAAGCAAAATGGGGGGTGGGGGGTCAATCAGGAATTCAACGCCTTGGGCCAAACTAGACACCCAGCAGCTGGGGTGCAGACCTTCAGAGAGTGAATTTCACAGACAAGTGGCAGTTTCCACAAGGTGGATTTCTGGCTCTAAGTACTGAGTGCATTTCCAGTGTCAAAGTGCTACTAGGAGAGGCTCAGGACACAAATCTATTGTCAGCTGACCAAAAGCAGGCGATCACCCAGGGACCACAAACTACTGGCTAACAGGCAGGTGGCACGCAGCAAATGCCTTTTGCTTTTATAGGGGGCTGTGTGCGGCTCCTCCTTTTTTGTCCGTTTCTTTCTACTTTTGATTTAACTCCATCCCATTACGAAACAGACAGCGTTGTCCTTGCTTGAAGGACCTATTATGACTCTGAACCTAGCCATTATTTGAGCAACATCTTTTTTCGCAGGTGGGAAGGAAATTCTTCCTAGTATCAAATGGGACATGTCATACTTTTCATTACCGGAAAGGTCTGGGCAGTTTTCAGGGCCTGAAGACCAACAGATCGGAAGATAAAACGGAAACAAATCATGGTCCTGTTTTCCTCGGAGCACTATGATGAACAATACACTGCAGGCGGCAGCGACATTGTCCCACCCCCCAGCCCAAAGATCAAGGCATCGTGCATCTCAGATGACTAAACTGTTGAGGGCTGCTAAAGCCTGCTGTGTACATTGATCCGAAGATCAAAGCTGATCATCAGAAAGAAGACAATGCAGATCTTTGACAAATGCTGAGGACACTACAAAAGTGGGCGTCTCCATTACAACAGGATTGCCAGTGCAGCCAGTGAAATGGCCACTGCAGGAAGCTCATGAAGAGGTACACGGATGGGGAAAATTAATTTTAAATGACTGCACCAAAGGGGCAGATGGGGGGGGGGGGAGTCACAGAGGCCTGAGCAATTTTGTGGTATTTCCCCAGAAGGTTAGTTTTTTATCCTAAGCATGGGACCACAGTGGTACAAATTTCTCTCTCTTTAAAGTGTACATTATATTAAGTGGACAGTTTTATAGAGCTGGTATAACTCAGCAGAAATTCCCCCAGGTCAAATGTTAGAGCAGCCTTGAACTCTAGGAATACTTGGAATACTGTGTACAGTTCTGGTCACCACACCTAAAAAAGGATACTACAGAGCTTGAAAAGGTGCAGAAAAGAGCAACCAAAACTATTAGGGGACTAGAGCAACTGTCCTATGGGGAGCGGTTAAGACGCTTAGGGCTGTTTAGCTTGGAAAGAAGGCAGCTAAGGATTGACATGATAGAGGTCTATAAAATTATGCATGGTTTGGAGAGAGTGGACAGGGAGAAGTTTTTCTCCCTCTCCCATAATACTAGAACGCGGGGTCATCTGCTGAAGCTGGAGGGTGAGAGATTCAAAACAGATAAAAGGAAGTATTTTTTCACACAACGCACAGTTAAATTGTGGAACTCCCTGCCCCAGGATGTGGTGATGGCTGCCAGCTTGGAGGACTTTAAGAGGGGAGTGGACATATTCATGGAGGAAAGGGGTATTCATGGCTATTAGTTAGAATGGATACTAGTCATGCTGCATACCTATTCTCTCTAGTATCAGAGGAGCATGCCTATTATATTGGGTGCAGTGGAACACAGGCAGCATGGTGCTGCTGCAGTCTTCTTGTTTGGGGGCTTCCTGGAGGCACCTGGTTGGCCACTGTGTGAACAGACTGCTGGACGGGATGGGCTTTGGTCTGATCCAGCAGGGCTTTTCTTATGTTCTTATGAGATGCACAGATGAAAACTGACTGACGATCCACCCTGAACAATACCCTTTCATAAAGTAAATGTCTGGAAGCCAGCATATCAGATGGTTATTCTTGTGCCTCACTGTCTGATTTCATTTTTCTAGGCAGCAAGGGCTGTGAGGGGAGTCAATAATGCAGCACATATGTGCCTGAGAGGGATATTGCTCAACCTTCCAGCCAAACAGGGTGATCCAGATGGCTGCTCTTTCTGTTAACAGCATTCATACTTTCTGTCAATCACAGAACTATCCCACTGGCTTTGATAGGGCTTTCTGATTCTTTACAGGCACAAGACTACTGTTTGTATGTATTTCTGGGCCGTGCTCACTTCCTCCCCCGCCCCCAATTTGCTGTCACTTATGGCAACCCTTGGTGGGGTTTTCAAGGCAAGAGATGTTGGGAGGTGGTTTGCCATTGCCTTCCTCAACGTCACAACTCTGGTGTTCCTTGGAGGTCTCCCATCCAAATACTAGCCATGGTCAGGGCTGAAAATGTGTGTCGGGCCCAAGGTCACCCAGCATGCTTCCATGGCACAAGTGGGGATTTGAACCTGCATTTCCCAGTTGATAGTCCAACGCCTTAACCACTGCACCATGCTGGATCTCTGCTCACTTCCTACTAGGCAGGAACAAAGGTTTTGATTGTTCATGCTATAAGGTAGAGGAGAAGGGTGGAACAGGGCCACAAGCTTGGCATCAGGATACATTCCCTCTCTCTGGATGGGAGAAAGTCTGCCTGTAATAACAGTGAGGGGTAAATGTTCTGCTTGTACATGCTGGCTGTCTTGGCAGAGCAGCAGTGACTGGTGGCGGTGAGGGGGGTTAAGGTAGAAGAACAGACTTTGCCCTGCCCAGTGAATGGCAGCCCATGTGTCATGCAAACTGGGAGAGTAGAAGTAGAGGCTTAGTTCTACCCCCTATGACAGTGAAGAGGAAATACATTCATGAGATGTAAGTGAGAGCAGTCATGATGAAGGATCAGATCATCTCTCTATTAGACAGTTGTCCAAATTTTTATGTATCCAAAGAACAGGTAAATTAATGTATTTATTGCATGGAGACTGCCCACACAAAACACTTTGACTCTCTAAAGGTTAGAATTACTGCATGGACTTACAAGTCCCCTGCCATCAGACAACATGATCCACACATGCTGTCAGGTCCCTGCATAACACAACAGTGACACAATCAGAAAAGCAGGAAACCATCTCCATAAATCGCAAAGAATACTTTCTTCAGTTTACTATAAAGGTTGTTTTCTATTTTCAACTTCTATGTTTTCCTAAGAAGCGTGTGGTAAGGCAGCGTAGATGCAGCAGTTTGCAGCGCTCTCTCTCAAGTATTGGGTATATTCACAATTCTGCTTGTAGAATACTACAGCGTTTTATACTTCTAAATTCCATAAATGTGCCAAATAGTACAATTTTATATGCTTTCTAAACTATGCATTTGCTGCTGTTAGATCAGTAAAATAAGTTCAGGTTTGATAAGAAAGAATGGCACAGATTTCAATTTGTCTCCAAATTTCTATTATTCAACAAACAAAAATTCAATAGTTTCAACTTTTCCAGAAATTTTACACCTTTGCTTCTAGGTAAAATGCATTTTCTCTAAATGGAAATATGTTTTCTATTAGTGCCTCTTTGGCTAAGAGTAAAGACTAGATGCCATCCGGATTTGAATGGAGCTGTGAATGGGCAAGACAGATTTTTCCACAAACCTGAAAAGGTCCCCAGGTGTGCAGAAAAATCTGAAATCTAAAAAAAAAAAAAATAGATTGAGGGGTTTAAAAAACCTGAAAATGATAAAAGGCGAGCATATAGCTTTAAGCAGCAGCTTCCCTCAGTGGCTGTTGCTAGGCAACCACAGCATTCCAGGCTTGGTTCTATCACTAAAAGGCAAGGGGAGGGGGCAGCACCTTTTCCAGGTCTATTTTAACCTTTGAGGGAGTACTCATTGGGACTAGGCCTGGCTTGGGTTGTGAGGAGAGCAGGGTTTGGGGAAGGAAGAGGCCTCAGCTGGATATGCCATAGAGTTCACCCTCCAGAACAGCCATTTTCTCCAGGGGGACAGATCTCCATCATCTGGAGTTCAGTTGTAATTCTGGGAGAACTCCAGATACCACCTGGAGGCTGGCAACCCTAGGTCTGACAGCAGCCACTGGGTAACTTGATACCACCTAACTTGCATGACTCCATTAGGCCTGGCTGCTGGGGTGTAGTGGTTAAGAGTGGTGGTTTGGAGCGGTGCAGTCTGATCTGGAGAACTGGGTTCGATTCCCTAGTCCTCCACATGAGCGGCGGAGGCTAATCTGGTGAAATGGATTTGTTTCCCCACTCCTACACACGAAGCCAGCTGGGTGACCTTGGGCTAGTCACAGCTCTCTTGGAGCTCTCTCAGCTTCACCTACCTCACAGGGTGTCTGTTGTGGGGGGGGGGAGGGAAAGTGATTGTAAGCTGGTTTGAGATTCCCTTAAGTGGTAGAGAAAGAAGTCGTCGTCGTCGTCGTCGTCGTCTTCGTCTTCGTCTTCGTCTTCGTCTTCTTCTTCTTCGTGGTGTTGCAGTACGGCTTTGGAGTGGGGTCTGGGAGATCCAGGCTCGAATCCCCATCTTGCTGTGGAAGCTCAAAGGGGGATTTAGGACCAGTCACATACTTGCAGCCTAATAAACCTCACAGGGATGTTGTGCTGATATATTCTCTGAGAAGAGAATAATGTAAGCTGCGTTGGTCCCTACCTCAGAGGGGTATAATGCCATAGACTCCACCCTCCATAGCAGCCATTTCCTCCAGGGGAACTAGGGTTGCCAACCTCCACATGAGGGCTAGAAACCACCTTGAATTACAGCTGCTTTCCAGATGACAGAGATCAGTTCCCCTGGAGGAAATGGCTGTTTTGGAGGGTGGAGTCTATGGCATTATACCCTGCTGAGGTTGCTTCCCTCCCCAAACCTCACCCTCCACCCCCAAGTCTCCAGGAATTTCCCAACCTGGAGCTGGCAACCAGGAGAGCCACTGCTGCTGCTGTGTGTGTGTGTGTGAGGGAAGAAAGGTGGGTGGCTGGTAGCGCCACTATCACTGCTGCTGCTGTGGGAGGGGGAGAGGAAGCAAGTGGGAGGCTTGGAGAGTGGTGGAGGGCAAAAAAAGAGAGTGATGGGGTTAAACGGCAGAAAGAGAGAAACAGTGATGAGTGGGGGGGGCAGAAAAAGAAAGTGACAAGCATAGAGGAGAAAGAAAAGGGGTGGCAGGAGGGAGAAAGAGTAACGTTGAGAGAAGTAGGGGGAGAGGGGAGGAAGCAAAGGTGAGGTGACTGGGATAAGCTGCTCTCGTAAGTTTTTTGCGCGTCCTCACTTGTTCTACCCAATATCAAACCAATTACTATCTTTTCTAATTACATGTGTCGACTTCTTTCTCAGCTGTGCTGAGCTGTCTACATAGCCATATTTTTTGGTGCTAGGTACTGAAAAATCAGTTTTTCTTCTACAGTTTCTGACTCCATCATGTTCGCATTTCATGCTCTTAATCATATAGAGCAGTATCACATTTAAAGGCCAAGATATGACTTCCAAGATATGTATCTTTGAACGCAACCTAAAATACTCTAAATTACTGTAACCTTAGTGCACTTAGCTTTGTTACACAGCAAAAAATGTTTTCGTAATGAGTAGTCAGAAGGCACATCAATTCCCAGCTGATGCCCCACGGTGTGCATAAATGTCAGGGAAATGTCATTTCAGAACACTTCACTGACCCAAATAAATCCTTACCAGGCTATCCCCGAATGTTCAAAAGTTGAGCCATGAGCACAGCACAAGTGATTATTTTCCTTATTAAAAGGGACCTTTTCTAAAATGTGATGGATTAAAAACAGATTTCTGTTAACTGACTCACTGACTGTCACTCGTGCCACGAGCAACACCAATTTTGCAAGGGAGAACTGAGTGCTAGCAAATTAAATGTCTGCACACAAGGCAGGTGGCGATACTGTGAGAGAAACTGGTATGGGATTGCAAATATTTTTCAGGCTCCTACCTGTGCAGAAGCATGAGACTTCAGCATGCTGCTGAAGCTAAATGTGTGCTCGACCCGGCACACAACAGGTCTGGTGATGCTGATGAAATCTGTAATTACCTGCTTCGGAACATAAATTTGCCTAGCTCATATTTGCATTATGCAAATTTATTTCACACTGAGGCTTTAAGGAAGGCAATTTATTTTTTTTGGCTCCCCATAAGTTAAAAAGAGCAAGAAAATAGAAAAGAGGGAGGATGGAGCTTTCAGCGAATTCATAGAAAGCCTTTGCACAGGCTATTGTGATCAGATTGAAAAGCTTCCCCAAGCACAGTTAAACAAGCAAAGAGATTGCATAGCTTCTTATCTTCGTGAGGCTCTGGAGTTTGGCTACAGTTCTATGGAACATTAAAAAGAAGAAGAAAAACACCCGTAGGGAGTGTTTGCTTAGCTCTGGGTAAGCTGCAATTAGTATCCATAACTAGGACCAAAACAATTAAATACCACATTCTGCACGTGTCCAATATCTTATTTTGTAATGTGAGACAACTCAGAATTCTCATTAAAAAGAAAACTGGGTAAACAGCGTCTTAATAATGATTCTTCAAGATAGAAGGAATCCAGCATCACTGAGGCGGTCCAAGTGTGAAATGACATTTTCAAAAACTATTTTTATCTTATGATGCATCAAACAATACAAGGTTTGCACAAGGCAGTTGAAAGTCCCGTCAATTGAGCAGCATGCTCTTCATTTTCTTTTAGCTATAATCTAATTGCCTTATTGGTAACAGTGGTCCCTATTGCATAAAAAATAACGGAATAATGCATTCTGCAAACCAGAAAGAGACTCCTAAGCCACTGCTAGAAGTTGAGGGTTGCTTCTCCCCGACTTATGGTAACCCTATGAATTAATGACCTCCAAGACATCCTATCATTGACAACTTTGCTCAAGTCTTGCAAACTGAAGGCCGTAGTTTCCTTTACTGAGTCAATCCATCTCATGTTAGGTCTTCCTCTTTTCCTACTGCCTTCAATTTTTTTTAGCAATGTTGTCTTTTCCCAGGTGATCTAAAAGTACCATAATAATTTGGTATATTTTGTATCTCCTGTTTTGAAGGAGAGGTGAGCAAACATTTTATTTCAGATCATTCTAGTCAATAAGATATCAAATGTCAGGGCTGATTGTGAAGAGACCTAAGAATTTCCATACTCCCATGAGGGGGTCAGTAAGAATGTATTTCCTCCCCAGCTTAGAAACAGCCAGTCAAAGATGAAGGTGTCAAGATGGGACCAGCAGCTCAAACAGAAGGGAGGCAACATGAAAATCCCAAATACCAGGATACTAGTTTTCTTTACAAAAAGAAGTTCCACATCAAGAAGGAAAAGGAGCAATACCGGTGGGGGGGGGGGGGGGAAATCCAGGAGAGAGAAAGCAAATGAAACCAAGACAAGCAGAAGAGGAGGAAGAACTCAAAACTAGACATTCTGCAGGCTTCTATAAAACTTCTCTCCCAAGACACCGCCACCACAGAGATTAGAGATCCCTTTCTCATTTTAGAGTTTTCAATAGCAACAGTAAACACAGTGGTAGATAGCATAAAAATCTCTTTATACAAAGATAAGTTGGTGCTGCTACCTTTTCAGATAAAAGACAACTTGAATAATAAAAAATAACATCAAAATAATTACTTTCATCATTAAAGCAGCACACATTTAGAACATTCATCTTTCTTGTAACACCCTAAAATTTCCACCAGCAACAGTTGTTGGGACTGGTGCTTTTCAACCTGTTCATCAATGACCTGGAGTTGGGGTTAAACAGTGAAGTAGCCAAGTTTGCAGATGACACCAAATTATTTAGGGTGGTTAAAACAAAATCGGACTGTGAAGAACTCCAGAAGGATCTCTACATACTGGAAGAATGGGCATTAAAATGGCAAATGGGATTCAATGTGAGTAAGTGTAAAGTGATGAATACTGGGGCAAAAAATCCCAACTTCACATATACACTGACGGGAATTGTGCTGGCAGCGACAGATCAAGAAAGGGTTCTTGGGGTGGTAGTGGATAGCTCAATGAAGATGTCAACCCAGTGTGCGGCTGCCGTAAAAAAGGCAAATTCCATGCTGGCCATAATTAGACGAGGAATAGAGAATAAAACTGCTGATATCATACTGCCCTTGTACAAATCTATGGTGAGACCACACTTGAAATACTGTGTACAGTTCTGGTCACCACACCTAAAAAAGAATATTACAGAGCTTGAGAAAGTGCAGAAAAGAGCAACCAAAATGATTAGGGGACTAGAGTATCTGTCCTATGGGGAACCATTAAGACGCTTAGGGCTGTTTAGCTTGGAAAGAAGGCGGCTAAGGGGAAACATGATAGAGGTCTATAAAATTATGCATGGTTTGGAGACAGGGGACAGGGAGAAGTTTTTCTCCCTCTCCCATAATACTAGAACGCGGGGTCATCTGCTGAAGCTGGAGGGTGAGAGATTCAAAACAGATAAAAGGAAGTATTTTTTCACACAACGCATAGTTAAATTGTGGAACTCCCTGCCCCAGGATGTGGTGATGGCTGCCAGCTTGGAGGGCTTTAAGAGGGGAGTGGACATATTCATAGAGGAAAGGGGTATTCATGGCTATTACTTAGAATGGATACTAGTTATGCTGCATACCTATTCTCTCTAGTATCAGAGGAGCATGCCTATTGTATTAGGTGCGGTGGAACACAGGCAGGATGGTGCTGCTGCAGTCTTCTTGTTTGGGGGCTTCTTAGAAGCACATGGTTGACCACTGTGTGAACAGACTGCTAGACTTGATGGGCCTTGGTCTGATCCAGCAGGGCCTTTCTTATGTTCTTAGTTGCTTAAGACCCTGTGACAGCCAACGGCATGTACCGATGGTTTCACAACCAGAGGCCCCAAGAACTGGGCCATGATAATTCGAGTCTGATCTGCCCACAAAAGCAGGTATTGAGGGACAACACTTCCCACCTATATTTGGGAATCTGAATCACAGCTGTATTTACCAGGATCACCATAATCATACATCACAAAGTCCTCATGCCTCCCCCACGTGGCTACCACAAGGACATCTGATCAGATGTGTGCTGGGAGTTCCATGCTTGGGACTTAATTCCCAGGAGCATGTGGGCCTGATTCAGATCACATAGATGGGGGGGAGGGGCTCCTGGGAGCTGCTATTTCACATGGAAATTTACATGTAGCCCCCAAAGGGGAAATAGTGGCTCCCCAGGGCATTTTCAGGTTGAGAAAATGGTGGGGGGAGGCTTAAGACCTTTCCCCAAATGGTCCTGATCCAAATTGGGGGCACATGCCTCTGGGAATCAAAGCATGAAACTCCTAGAACACGTCTGATTGAAACATGTGAATCGGCTCTGCTGTCATAATGGAAATTGTAAAAAGACTCTTTTTAACAGTAATGTCTGAGGCCTCTTGCTTACTGCTCTTAAACTTCAACCATGGCAGCTGAAACACTTTGCCAAATTTACTTCATTCTCCTGATGTATCTGGTTCTACTTTTTTTAATGTGCCGAATATGGATAAATTCTAGGTGGAGGAAAGCTAAAGTGGTGGAGAGGTCAGTGGAGTGGACTGGAATCCCCACTAAGATATGATATGTTTTAATTGTTTTTATGATTTCTTCTGTGTATTTCAGCATGGCTTTAATTGTTTTAATAATGAGTTTTTGTTTGATTTTAATGGTTTTAAAGACATATTTTTATGTATGTTTTTAATCTGTTAGCAGCCTTAGCGGCTGTAATGAAAGCAGAAGGTAGGGTATAAATTTTGCAAATAAATAATAAAATGAAGGTGACCTTGGACCAATCTCAGCCTAACCTACCACATAGGAATGCTGGGATAAACATATAACAGACAGAGGAAGACAGTAGGGGACACTGCACCAGCATGTGTTTGTGTGTGCTGGCATGTACATTCTCATTTCAAGGTGTGAACAAACAGAAACTGAGGGTGGTTTTCCTTTGCCTACCTGTGCAAAGTCAGCCGCAAGCCGCATTTTCCCTCCTTCACCCAGAGACCGTAACAGGCTGGCGTTGCGAATGAAAAGTTCGATCGCTCTCTGTGCGATGACTTCGGTGCTCTCATAAACAAAGTCGTAGCATTCAAAGTGTCGGAAGTAGTCGTTCATAACTCGGGCTATAAAGCCTTGCAGCTCTTTCATGTAGAGCGAACAAGGAACGTCAGGCTTTCCTGAAGTAGGCAGGGACCTACCAGGAGAAGTTGAGAAAAGAGTTACTTTCCTATTTATAACCAATACAAACTGATGGGGTTTGTGTGTGCGTGTGTGCTGTGTTTCCTTTTATACCCGGAACAATGGTTGCAATGGCAATCTTGAACTACAAGGAGTTCCCTCTGAAGCTGAACCCCAAGTATTGACGATACAGTTATTGCTGTTCTGAGGGGTAACCCTCCACCCTCCCAGGGTTTTTAACCACAGTTCTCTGTATAAGAAGGGAAGAGGCAAAGGGAGAGACATGCACTTGAGCATGGAAACAAATTATGTTGTGAATATTTTTTGCTTAATCATGGTTAAGTAAGATGTCTGAATGCAGCCTTAGTTTTTTTTCAGCTGTTTTAATTCCACAACCCAGATGATACATGTGTTCTCCCCTCTAATCAGCTCCAAACCAGTTCAAGCTACATGGTGTGGCTGCATTTACCATCTCACACAATTCGGTTGCCTGAGTGAAACAAGACAATTTTATATTTATATTCATATATTTTTTTAAGAGTCTCCATTTTAGGAAGGATTGAGGTCTACCATGTGTCTTCAGCACAGTTCAGAACATCACAATGTTTTTCAAAGGGCAACATTTTGTTCGGTGGGTTCCCTTAGAGAGAAGCAGAACAGGGTGCAATCGGGGCAGAGAAGCCCGCAGATGTGTTTGAACGATTAATGGCACTGCCTAACCCCCTACCTCCTCACATACCAAGGCAAGATCCCAAATGCACCAAGAGTTCTTCTCTTCAATGTTTTGGAAAATCTAGGCCTCATTGTTGGTTAGGGGAGTTCATCACAGGGTAGCTGCTTGGTTCATTCAGCAGACAACTCCAATGCCTGGTGGTCTCTTAGCCTATTCCATCACAAACCTGAGCAAAGCCGCACTCACCTCGCTTCATGGCCTCTGGAAAAGTCCAAGTCCCCACCCCCATAGCTCCTTGTCTATGATACAAAAAACTAGGACAAGCATCTGGAATTTTTGATTCTTATTAACACTATCCTGATGTATGGCATTCCTGCTCCCCTGACAAATCAGTCTGGTAACAAAGGAAAACCTTCTGGGCTTGAAATATCTAATGGAGATTATGCTGCATCTTTCCCCAGAAGCTCATGACAGACAATTTGAAAACAATCAGCATTACATCAAGCATCAATTTCCACATTTGATTTTATGTTGGGGGGGAGAGTGAACTGTATTCAGTTGAGCAGCTGCAATTACTGCTGCTTCTTAACCTGCAGACCAGAATACAGACTGAGCTGCTGAGGCTGGCGCTTCTAGTGTGAGGTCACTGAGGTTAACATAACTTCTGGTTTTCCAAGGGAGTACCTATCATATGCATGCCTAAGACAACATTGAAGCAGCGAATCCATTACCCAGAGAAGTCCTCCTGATGCATGGTGATGATTATAGCTTCTATCGAGTCTCCGACTGAGTTCAGTAAAGGTTGCACAGCGTTTCCCATCAAATCATGGACTGTCTACAAGGAAATATATAACCAAGGGGAGATAACAACCAAGAAGGAAAAACCATATGTTTATACCCCACGCATACCAAAGTACAATAAAATTATGAAATGTTTGATCAGTTATCTTTGAACAGTGCTGTTTTGTGGCATGGCCCATTGCAGATTAAAATTAAACACATTCTGTTGTGCTGCTTGGCTGGAAATCTTCCCAACCCCCCTTATGGGGATGAATGGGTGAAACTAAGGGCAAACATAGTAGAGATCACTTGTAGTAGCGTAATTCTGTAGAAAGGTTCAACTATTTCTAGAACTTGGTACAATGAGAAACATTACCCCAGCTTTTGAGTTATTTTCAACTGCCAGTTTTCTCTCTCCCTTTTTTATTTATATTTTTGTTTTCATCTTCACAGGGAGGGAAATCTAGGTTGTTATGGTGAGCTTACTGCTGTTCCTTTCTATGTTATTTATTTATAAATGTATATGCTGCTCTATCATAGTGGTCAACACAGCTCACAAAGATAGAAACTACGAAACAAACATCACAAGATCATCATGATGATCCTGCAACAATTTCTATTTTCAGGGTGTATTAAACCAAAACTCAGTCCTTCAGAACACACAAATTTGAGAAGGTCCTCTGAAATACAACAGCCTTGCATAGTTGCTGGGAATCTGGCCACATTTTGTACCAGTTGTAGTTTCCAAGATACCAATGGAAAGGCACTGCTGGGGTGTTTGTGTGGACAAAAAGCCACCAAGAACAGGGGTGCCAAATTAAGGGGAGGGGCAGAGGACTCCCACATTTTAAGTCATCAGGCATGGAGGACTCCAGTAAATCAAGAAAAACGGCTTCCGCTTCACTCTTCCACTGGTGGAAGAAGCAAAGCAGAGCAAGGTGTCCGTTGCTGCGAGAGCAGTTTTGCCCCTCTGTGCAGTAGCCTCCTATGCTTGGTGGATTTTTATCTGCAGGGATCCTATGACCCTTGGCAATACCTTTTTTTTGGGGGGGGTGTCTCAGAGGGCTGCTGAAGAAAGAAAAAGGTGAGGAAAAATCCAATGCAGCAAGGGCCTTCTGCTCACACATATTTTTTCCTTCTGTGTAGCATGTGCTGCTCTGTACATTTAATACACATTTACCCATCAAACATAACAGAAAATTAAAAAACTTATTCAACCTCTGCCATTCTCAAATAAGGGTGTACAGTTTACAGAACTGAGGGTGTGATCCAGCCAGTGTTCAAAGTTTTAAGTTCCTCAGATGTCAGTTTTAAGGACATGATGAACTCCTCCAATGAAACCAATGGCATTTCAAACTGCTTCAAGTGACCTATGTGTAAAATACTTATTTGTGTGGAGGCAACACACAGTATTTCCTCAGGGAATATTTTACGACCACAATTTGCTACTGTTCTGTGTATTTTCAGATGTGCTTACTTTAAAATTATGTTTTGAAACCAACTGCCTCTGCAGACCAAAATACTCTTACAACAGTACACTCTTATTATTAATAATATGCTCTTGAATAATAAGGTTTTCAGGTGTCAAGAAAAGAGACAGAATGCACCAGTACACTGAAATATCTTCAGAACAGAAGGGGACCAATATCAATGCATTATTTTCCAGTCCTGCTGTAGAATACAGGAGTGGACAAACCTGTGAAGAAAGAGATGAGAGAACAGCTGTCTCCAGTTAAATACACAAAGCACAACGTAAAGCAAGAAAGGGGTTGGAAGATGAGAGAAGAGACAGAAAGAACGGCCTGTCAACTGCTCAAGGATCTTCCTTACATTTTCAGCACCTGATCATCCTCACATAATATATATGAGAATTATTGTCAGAATTTTACTACACAAAATGAAACACAAATATTACTAGGAAGGGAATATGGTTCATTTTTAATTGGGGAAAAAACACAACATATATCAAAATCTGCCTTTGCGTCTTGCTAATATTCACCTACCTTCAAGGCTGTGTTAATATTTTGCTCAGAAGCTGCTGGAAATGTACTTTGGTTGGAGACTACCTGAAAAACATGCAGAACAACTATTATTCTTATATTGAGGCCCCAGGGAAGCCAAAACCCATCTACTTCTACTACATTTATATGGTGTCAGCAATGGGTCTCTCCATACCTAGGCTCTAGGGTGGTAGCTGCAAAATGTCTGTTTGAGGCCTCAACCCCAATTAGGGTTGCCAACTCCATGTTAGGAAATTCCTGGAGATTTGGGCACGCAGCCTGGGAAGGGTGGGGTTTGGGCAGATGAGGGACCTTAGCAGGATATAATATAGGGTTGCCAGCTCTGGGTTGGCAAATACCTGGAGATTCTGGGGTTGGGGCCTGAGGAGGGCAGGGTTTGGAGAGGGGAGGGACTTCAATGCCATAGAGTCCAATTGCCAAAGTGGCCATTTTCTCCAGGTGAACTGAACTCTGTCGCCTGGAGATCAGTTGTAATAGCGGGAGATCTCCAGCCACCATGTTGAGGTTGGCAATCCTAGTATAATACCATACAGTCCCCTCTCCAAAGCAGCCATTTTCTCCAGGGGGTTGATTGCTGTATGTATTATTGTAATATTGAGAGATCTCCACCCCCACCCCCCAAGGTTGACAATCTTACCCCCAATACTATGTAAGATGGTAGGGGACAGGGTGTGTCAGCTGGTTCATGCACAGTTCTTCCTACCTCCCCTCTTGAAATCACACTGCATCCTTTTTATCCCCCTTCCCCCGGTGAACACTGAATAACTATTATATTGACAAGTTAAATTTGAGTGTGTGTGACATTATATCACTGTAGGGTTTTCAAGGCAAGAGATGTTTAGAGGTGGTTTGTAACTGCCTGCCTCCGCATGGGCTGAAAGAGTTCTGAGAGAATTGTGATAGGCCCAAGGTCACCCAGCAGGCTTCCTGTGAAGGAGCAGGGAATTGAACCCAGTTCTCTGGATTAGAATCCACCGTTTTAAACCACTATGCAACGCTGTCATTATTGATTTCATTTCTCACCTACTTTTCTTGCAGAGACTCAAGATGGATTACAATTTTTTTTTAAAAAACCATGCACTACAAACATTATAGAATAAACCAGTGTTCCCCATCCTGTTTTTTAAAAAAGCTTCTGCCTGAAATGTTGAAGAGTTACTATTAGAATTATGCACAGAAGTACTTCCACATTGCTGGCACTTACTTTTAGAACGGACTGGTGTAGCCTGTACAGTGAATTAACTACAGCAACATTTCGTCTTTGTCCTTCAGTTAATGGTCCAATCACTTGGCTGGCATCTCCTTGTGTAGAGAGCTGGAGAAAGGATATAAGGAATGCAATTTATTTTTAAGCATATTAATCCAAACACATAACATGCTGCCACTTAAAATAGAATGAAAAGCAAAATAAAATTAATTGTTATCTTAACTGCTGGCAAAACTGACTGGGAATTTTTACTACCACTTCCCCCTATGGAAAATAACATATTGCATTTTAACATTAAAACACAAAGAGTAGCCACACAGGATCAAAACAATGGTCCATCCAGCCAAGCATCCTGTTTCCAACACCACCTGGGCAGAAGCCACAGGGAAGCCCATAAAGAACCGCAGACAAAAGCTCTCACATGCTGACTGCTCCCCAGGATTTGACAACCAGAGGCATGCTGCCTTTAAACCTGGAGGTCCCATTCCACTATCACGACTGATAGTGACAGACATATCATATCCCCTTTTAAACCCACCTAAGCAAGGGGCCATCACCACATCTTGTGGCAGTGAGTTCCATAAGTCAGCTACCTGTTCCATGACATAATGCTTCCTTTTGTCTGTCTTGCCAACTATTTTCATATGGCGACCTTCTAGTTTCATTATTATGGGAAAGGGAGAAAAGTCTCTTATCTACTTTCTCTACACCATACACAATGGGGTAGACATTGATCTTGACATTCCTCAGTTGCTTTTTTTCTAAACTAAAAAACCCAAAATACCTTAGCCATGCATCACAGGGATGGTGCTCCAATCCCATGAACATTTTCATTGCCCTCTTACTGTACCGCTTCCTGCTTTTCAATACCCTTTCTGAAATATGGAGACCAGAACTGTAACTCCAAAGATGGCATCACAGGGAACTCATACAAAGGCACAAGGAATACCAGGGTTGCTACACAGAGGCAGGCAATGGCAAACCACCTCTGAACGTCTCCTACCTTTAAAACCTTATGGAGTCGCCATAAGCCATCTATTATTTGACCGAAAAAAGGTTTTATTTTCAGACCCTTTCCTTATGGAATTTGCCTTAAAAAAAACTCTGAGGGCTAATTCCTTTTTTAAACAGTGCCTAAGAACCATGCCTAATCTCTATATAAGCACCAAACTACTATTTGAATAATTAACAATAAGTGTTGGGCTCTCCAACAGACCCAAGAATCGAAGGTCATCCTGCTTTGGGCAAGGCACCCTCTCTGTGAGGCAGTGCTAGTAGAGTGACAAACAGTAGCTACCATACTGGGGGCACATGTGTGAAGCCACTCCATTCAACACTCTTATTTACACGAATACTCAATGCTGGGAGTGTCTCATGGAGCTCATCCAGTCAACTGAAAAATGTAACCCAAGAAGCAGTCTCCTCGGCCACAGACACACAATTCATAAATGTACTAAATCACTGCTTGCCTCCCAATGGCATTCACTGGCAACAATTTCAAGAACATTATTTTCATTAAACAAAAAAAAAAATCTCTGACATAAAGGCATGTTGATATATCAGTCGAACAGTTATATTATATAATATAGTGAAGAAAAGTCTCTCTCTCAATGCCTCAGAAACTATCTGGCCCCCAAAGTAGCCGGAAGAGCCTATTGATGGCAATCTGTTCCATCAAGTGAGGTTTTAAACAAAAGATTCTGACAGAAATATTCTCAGTATTTAGGAACAAAGGTATTTCACCTTCAGCAATGCTGATTCATTCAATTCTTCACACTATTCCAGAAGAAAATATTTCTTAAGGGGTATAGCACACTATGGTGTAGCTGATACTAGTACAGTAAGAAGCCTGTCAGAGATGTAAAAGAAAACCCTACTCAGTCACAAATAAGGCTCTGTATGCCTCAGTAGCATTATCCCCTCAGAAACCACTACCAAGTCCAATTTCTTTTATGCCAGTTTTTTACGCCCATCTTATTTGATTTACTAGCCATTCAATATTTTTAAATATCACAAATAATGCATCCAAATTGATAGCTGTTACTTAGGAAAGTAATTCAATATCCAGGAGTCCATTAGAAATACCTTTCACTTAATCTTTACCTATCAGTCTCCATCTCAGAGAAAGAGTTCAAGATGAATGCATGTGTAAATATAGTTACTTGGCAATAATAATTCTTTATAGAAATATTAGAAATGTAGCTATGTATGATGTTATGGTGGGAAGGGGAAAATGGTGTCTTTTCTTGTTGGGAAACTCTCTTAGATCAAAGATTCCCTGGAAAATACATTGGTCACCTGCCGTCACCACTCAGGACCTGCTGAGAACATCTGGACTGATCAGCTGAAAAGGTAGTGTTCCAGTAAAGTATTAGAGCAATGACACAGTGACAGGGTAGAAACTCTAGAAAATACTTTATAAGCAGCCTGGCACCAGGGCCCTGATATGAGAGCAGCAAACAGGGTCAAGGGTGTGCAGAGGAGGGCTACAGAGCCTGGGGGGTAACTACTGGGGCTGGCAGCAAAAACCCACAATGAGTAGGGAACCTGACTGGGGATAAAAGCCAGAGTGTCAGAGGATCCACACCATGTAATTTTAAAGGCACTCCAAATATTCTTCCTACCTACTTTTCTCCCCCCCCAACCCCCCCCCCCCAAACCTAGGGGGACGTTACTTTCTGTAGCCATCGCCACTACTGTTGATATGGGGGGAGGGAATAGGACTATTTAATTACTGTACCACACTGGCTTTTGTAGGATCCCTGCTGTTGAATAGTAGCAAGCCTAGGTAAGTCATGCAAGTCAGGTGGTATTAAGTCAACCAGTGACTGATATCAGGCCTAGGGTTGCCAACCTGAGGGTGGGATCTCCCAAAAGTACAACTGAACTCCAGACAACAGAGATCTATCCCCCTGGAGAAAATGGCTGCTCTGGAGGGTGGACTTGATGGCATTATATCCAGCTGAGGCCTCTCCCCTCCCCAAACCCTGCCTTCCTCAGACACCACCTCAAAATCTCCAGGAACTTCCCAACCAGGTGCTGCCCCCTTCCCTTGCCTTTTGGTGACCAAACCTGGAATGCTGTGGTTGCATAGGAACAGCCACTGATGGAAGCTATTGCTTAAAGCTACACATGCTCTTTTATCATGTTTGGGTTTTTTAAAAAAAAACCCATCTTTTTTTTATATATTTCACATTTTTCTGCAAACCTGGGTTGCCAAATCTGGGTTGGGAAATACTTGGAGATTTAGGGGTAGAGACTGAGGAGGGTGTGGTTTGGGAAGGGGTGGGACCTCACTGGTATATAATACCACTGAGTCCACCCTCCAAAGCAGCCATTGTCCCCAGGGGAACTGAACTCTGTTGCCTGGAAATTAGTTGTAATGCCAGGAGATGTCCTGCAGGCTGGTAACCCAAGGAGAGGCCAGTGTGTTCAGTTGTTATGTGGCAGGGTTGTGTGTACAGGGTTTCTCTCTGTGTAGCTTAGCACCTCCCTCTATAACTCAATTGTGCTGTTAGCTACTAGATCCTAGGGCTGCACCTTCTCTATCTTCTTATAAATCAGCCTTGAAGACAACAAGTGGCGGTTTTTGCTTGATCTCCCAAAGGAGGGTATTTAGGCCACTCTGCTACCACCGCCTCCTGGGATCCATGTTCCACCCATCATTTCCATTGTGTCTATGGTGTTAACAGGTTGGATAGAGCATTTGTCTTTTTCCTCTGCAGCAACATATTTATTGATTTATGTGATATATCCCCTTTACCGGGCGCAAAATTTTGAGTGAAGAAATTTATCACTGCGTTAGAGTAATGGAATACAATGGAGTCATTCTTCAAAGCCTACAGCTAAAGAATTCATGCTGCTGACAGTCTACCTGCTAAAAAGCTCTCTTCAGAGAAAATAATCAGAACAAGAACTGAAGGCAAGGGGAATGTGTGAGGTAAAAGGTTACAAAATAGATAGGACAGAGTTTGAAAGACGTGAGCCATTATCTCAAGATCCAAAAGACAGAGATCAGACTTGGGGGAAAAGCAGAAACATTTGCTACAGCAAGCAATACATAATGAAAGAGAGAGATAACCCTGAATCTTTCAGATCCTAAAAATAATTGATGTTTGCGGCATATACAATAGAATAAAAGGCCTGTTTTGTGAGCTATGAGAATTTTTAAAATCTATTTTAAAACAGGTTTTCCCATTTTTGAGGGATTGATGCAAGACTGTACCCTCTGGGGGAACAAGGGGTCTGGAAGCACGACTGCAAACCTCTCAAGGTTTACCAGGCTTCTTGTAAGGGAACCCTATTTGGGCAGAAAGGTGACATTTAAATGTTTTTAATAAATGAATATAAATAAATTCTTGCTCTTATTATCAATCCAGAATGTTGCATGCTGATCTGGAATTATTCACATTACCTGTTTGTTTCATTATACATACAGGAACTAGAGAATACAAGCAGTGACTGTTATATTTCTTGTGAAGAATAGAAAGTTTACGTAGCACTTATAAAAGTACTATTGATACAGCTCTTCTTCCAAGCAACTATTTCATATAGGTGAACATGGTAATCCAACCAACAACCTTGTATAATAGACAAGCACTACTGATCAACACTCCAGATGGCAAACTGAGTCGGAGACAATGATTTGCCTAAAACCACCCAGCAAGAAAATGGCCAAAGTGGGATTTGAACTAGAATATGAAGGGCCAGTGGGGGCCTTGTGACATTCGTCTCCAAAAATATTGAGGGGAAAATTCATCTCCTAAATCGGACAAATTGTAATTACATTCAGCTTTTCCATATCTTAGATAAGCGACTGGGGGGCCTTCTGTGTGTAACTGTATACATTCCCTCATCTAAAGATACTAACAGTGCAAACCAGATATGGATGGACCTTTCTGAAGTTCTGGAAAGGACAGAATCAATCCTCCCTAGAGCAGAAATCTTGCTTGTAGGGGACCTGAATGCTAGGATTGGTCAGGACTTTAAAAACTAGAATATCCCATTTCACATGTCTTTCACTTAAGTTCACCGGCTCAGTGCTTGTAGCAATTCAAAAAGAGCTTCATTTCATATAAGATAAACCCTGATTTTAAATAAATTTGATAAAATGTGTACAATCTGTTGCAGTGGCTTAGATATTTGAAATCCAAATTGTTTATTAATATTAATATTATTATTATCATCATAATTGTTATCATTATTATCATTTCCATTTATAGTCCACCTTTCTCACTGAGATTCAAGGTAGGTTACAAGTATGACAAAAAACTTTTCAGTCAATCAGTAAAGTGATAACAAAATATTACATCAGTCCATTGATCAGTAAGCGGATTACAAAATATGATAACATTTGAATCTAATGCCAAAGATTCCTAGTACGACAAAATTATACAGTTAGTTTGGGGTTGCAGAATTGGGGGTGGGGGACAAGGACACTGCAAGAAAACATATCTGTTTAAGGCAACAAGACATTCCATGTAGGAAAGAAAAAACTTTATCCCTAATGAAAGTCACCTCCTGAGCTGATCCATTACACCGCAGCTTCGCTCCCTCTACAAGAACGCCCATCAGAACAATTCTGCTTTGCACATTTTGTGAAACGACAGAAGTGTGGGGGCCTTCCTAACAGCCTCAGACTAATCAATTCTGGAATAACTGTCATAAGATAGCTGAGTAGAATCTAACAGTGAGTGGATCATTTTGGTATTCATTGGCCTCAAAATGGAAGATTTATATAAACTGAAATTAATGCAATTGCTGAATTGGTAACTGAGCTCTGATTAATATTACTTTGTTGCAGACGCAGCATTGCGGGCTGTTTTATGCAGGATGAGACTATGTAAAAGGGGCCTGTGTATTCTCCAGGGTTTGCTGCAGTATGTTTTGAATATGTGTTGTACTTTACATTAATTTCCAGGAACAAACTGAGCAACCCTACTGGTTTACCACTCCCCAGCTCTCCAGTGTATAAGCTCGCAGAGGCCATGACTATTGGAAACCCCTGGAATGCTGATTCTTGGGCCTTCACCACCTATGCAGAGGCAGCTTTCTCAAGTCACACTCAGGGTTTCTTCACCACTATAGCTACCTCAGGGCTGCCCCAGGTCATTTTGGGTCTGACACAGAGAAAGGGCACATGCTGGACTTAAATTTTCTCTGTGTGTCTGTATCAGATGATGGTTCAATTTGCAACAGGGTACAAGTGGCTGTGGTTCTCCATCCCATGGAGGTGTTGAACTGGTTAGGTTCATAACCCCCCAGTAGCTGACAGATCCAGCTGGTTTCCAGAACTCCCCGGGGGGTATGGAGATTTAGCCAATATTCTCAAGGGGATGTGGAAAACCAAGTTCTGCAAGGCAATCGGCAGAATTGCCTCCCAATGTCCACCTGCTGTCAGTGTTCGGAACTCAGCCCTATGGAACACACAGCCAGTGGCCTTGAAAAGGAAGGGTTAGACGTCTAGAATGACATTTTAGGATGAATTTGTCACAGCATGCTATAGAACCCACTGGAAGGCCCATGAGCTGATGGGTGAAGAAAGTTTACTGTTCCTCTGTACCTCTGCCTCAGCTGATTAGTGTCCAACAAAATTATTTAGTGTGGGCCTGTTATGACTCCAAAATTATAGTTACGGTAATTAGATTTTAACTGTGACACTTGTGTGTTTCTTTGCTCATAAAATTTCTCAGACTTTAATTTGAGGGCAAATTTAAGATGATGTCGTGAAGGCCAGAACATGCCCATCCTGGATGGTAAAGGTTAATTGCGGCAAAGTGGGGAATTCACTAGGAAAGATCATCAGTGCTCCCCTGATGAACGGAGACTTTCCTAGACTGTTAAAAGAAGCAGAGGTTCACTAATTATATTGGACAAGGGAACTTTGGCAAATTACAGGCTGGCCTTCAATTTGCCCTTTTTTAGGGAAAGCAACTGAACGTGTGCTGGCAGAGCAAGCCCAGGATTTCCTTGGTGATCCATACATCCTTGATCCTTTACAATCTCTTTCATGCCTGGCTATGGAAAAAGATGGCTTTAGTTGCTCTGGTGGCCACCATCAAGCCAATAAAGCAGTGGTGGCTTCAAATAACTTTTACTTTTTAAAAAAATGGCCATAAAGCAAGTTGTTCCTGCTTCTCTGTGCTATCAATCATTTCAAGGATCCTTTAATTCACTTTGATCCTATTGTGGTTACAAATGAAAGCGTCCATATCTTATGATTTATTAAATCATAACAACTTGTCTTCTTGTGACATTTAAATCGGCATTAAGGAATCTTTTTAGAATGCAAATAAGGAATTCATACTCCTGTTGCTTACCATTTAAAAGTGGCATTATTTTGCTCTTGTCAGGTCTTCAAATTAAATACTACATACTGTTTGGGCATTTATCCCACAGACAAAATGAAAAGGAAAAAGATGTGATTGACTTGTGGGTCTGTGGCAGCCTTGCTGTTTATTAAACCTTATCTGTAAAAATCATTTTTAGGATTATTTTTGACTCTTGGCAAGCTCATTAAATTTTATTCTTTCTAGCAGTTCACAATTGGACATTTAAGCAAGAGGACCAGATACATTTTTCTTAGAACTGTCAGACAAAACTCACCACTAGGATACAACTCAAATAACACTTTATCTTTGAACTTAGTATAATGCAATACACAGCATTAATGTTGATTTTAAAAATATAATGCCAAATAAACAAAGGCAACAATCAATAATTTATATAATGCTGTGCAGGAATGTCTCTATACTTCCACTAAAAATTGAGTCTTTAATTTACTTACAAAAGAAGAAGCTGAAATATAACAGATCAAACGAGTTCTTTGATTGTTATTTCCTGCACTATAAAAATCAAATTCCCTAACTAGTGTGGGGGAAACCAATGCAGGATAGAGGTTTGCAAGCATACACGAACGAGCCATGACATGTGGGGCAAATACTTGTGAAATCAAGCAGAGATGGGACTAAGTGACAATCTAAATATGTAAAAATCCTCTGTAATAAATGTTATACTCTGAGCTTTGGAAGGACGGAATAGAAATCTAATGAATGAATGAACATCAGCTATTATTCAATAACAAAAATTGAAAAATGCCTTTCATACAGTTGAACAGCATTTGTATTGCACAGAGGACAGCTCCACACATGATTTCCATTGGAAATACACAAACATCCAAAATGCAGCTGTTGCACACAACATGCACATGCATCTTGTAACACCAGTGTACTTGACTGGGCCAGGTTTCCCAGGTATGCATATACTGGTGATTAATAATGTCCTTGTGTGGTTCTGTCTGGGAATGGCAAGCACTGGATGGCCTTGGGTGTGAGATGTATGTAGAGACTGTGTGTAGTATCAGCTCATTAGATATTTAGTAAGGAAAACACTAGTTTAGCACTAGTGTTTCATGCAGAGATGGTAACATACGGCACTGCCCCTGACTTCAACATAGGGAGTGGAATTCCATCCTTCAGACTGCTGACCAGTATTGCTATTGTAGAATGATGTTCCTTTTTTTCTGTCCTCAAACTGCCCCACTACCTAACAGCCTGAGGAATGAAGTACAAACAGTGAGAAAAGCAGGTAATTGTCAGCTCTTGGCCCATCGAACCAGAAACCACAACAGAGACAGTCAGGTCCAAAGAAGATGGCTTTACTGGTCAAATAGGTATTACAGAGCATGAAGGGAAAGGTGACAGCAATGAGCCCGCTGTCTAACACTCAGCGAGTATAAAGGCAAGGATATTTGCAAGTGATTACAGAACACAAACATAGCTGCCGTTCCCAGGACTGTTCCCAGAGCTTCAAACAGACTTTGGTATGCAGGGTTGTCCTTGAGCTTAGTCAGCGATAGAAACGAAAGCAAAACAAAGTAACTGAGATACAGGCCTGACATCCTGCCCCCCTTAAGGCCCCCTCCCTCCTTGCAAGGGGGATGGTTTGTCCGGGTAGGTGGTGTGGAAGGCGTTTACTAAGCGGGGGGCGGAGACATCTTGTGCACGCACCCATTCGTCATAGGCAGGGGGGAAATGTTTCCAGCGAATTAGGTATTGCAGAGATCCATGGTGTATATGTGAATCCAGGATCTTGGACACCTCGAAATGTTCCTCCCCTCCCACCATCACTGGTTGTTCGGGAGGCGGATCCGGATGCAAGTCCGAGGAGGCGACATGGGGTTTCAGGAGACTGACATGGAAGACGGGGTGGATACGCCTCAAGGTTTTGGGGAGAGTCAATTCCACGGCGACAGGGTTAATGATCCGGGCAATAGGAAATGGGCCAATGTACTTGGCACTGAGTTTGTGACAAGGACGAGTGGAGCGCAGATTTCTGGTGGAAAGATATACTAAGTCCCCAACTTGAAAGTCCTTACTGGGGGAGCGATGCTTATCAGCTTGCGCTTTATACTTGCGTTTGGCTCGGTCCAGGTTGCTAATCAGCCAGGGCCAAGTAGTACGGAGGGCATGCGCCCATGAGGCGACATCAGGATCCCCCTCCCCCTCAGACCCTTCCACAGGGGCAATAGACCGAAGTCCTGACCATACACAGCATAGAAAAGGCTGAATCCAGTAGATTGATGTACAGCATTATTGTAAGCATATTCTGCAAAAGGTAACAGTTCTACCCAGTCATCTTGGTGATAATTGACATAACAACGTAAATAGCATTCCAGTACAGCATTGACACGTTCAGTTTGCCCATCCATTTGAGGATGGTAAGCACTAGACAACCCTTGCTCCACCCCCACTAACTTGAGAAAAACTTTCCAAAATTTAGCAATAAAACTACTCCCGCGGTCGCAGATTATCTTGCGCGGAAACGAATGTAGCCGGAAGACATGTGACAGGAAGAGGCGGGCCAACTTGGGGGCGGAGGGAATACCCGCTAAGGGAACCATGTACCTGTTTGGAAAATAAGTCAGTAACAACCCATAGTACAGTTTTACCCCCACTAAGGGGGAGATCCGTCATGAAATCCATGGCAATCACTTCCCAGGGTTTACTGGGGATTTCCAGCGGCTGCAGTAGTCCTGGGGGTTTGCCTTGAGAACGTTTGATTGTGGCACAGATAGGGCAGCTGCGAATGAAGGAGTCCACATCAGAACGCATTCCCCCCCACCAAAACTGTCTGCGTAACAGATGAAGAGTTTTTAGGAACCCAAAGTGTCCCGCTATTTTAGCTCCATGGGCTAACTGTAGAACTTCTCTTCGAAGTATTTTAGGCACATATAGTTTTGAGTCTTTGTACCAACAACCACCTTGCTCGAGTACACCTTGGGGCAAGGTTTGGGCAGTGCGTTCGGCTAGGCACTGAGCCCGAAGGGAGTCCAGAAAGGTATTGGAGATGATCACTCCCTCTCCGTTTGTGGGAGAGGGTGAAGCAGGAGCTGGTGGTGGTGGAGGGGGAGGAGAGGCTGGTTGCTGTGGAGCGCTGGATACAGGTGGCGCAAGGGGGACAGGCGAGGAAGCCTGCTGGTCTGGGCTGGATACCTTGTCGACTACGGCATGGTTTTCCTGCCGGTGCCGGGTTTGGGCTTGGGTTTGCACGGCTAGCAGGGGTAGGGCTTCCCTTTGCGCCGGGGTAAATAAAGAGTCTGTCGGTCGATCACGTTTTATTGGATATTGAGGCAACCGGGATAGGGCGTCTGCAAGCACATTCTGTTTCCCGGGCACATGTTTGAGAACAAAACGGAATTGAGCAAAGAAGTCCGCCCAACGCTGTTGTTTTGCGGACAATTTATGGGTCCCCGTGAGGGCAGCTAGATTTTTGTGATCGGTCCAAACTTCAAAGGGGATCCCGGACCCCTCCAGAAATTGCCTCCACAGCGTAAGGGCATGGTGGACGGCTGATGCTTCCTTTCCCCAAATGGGCCAGTTTAGTTGGGAATGTGCAAACTTCTTCGAGAAGTAGGCACAGGGGTGCAGGAGACAGTCTGGTCCTCTCTGGAGTAGCCCCCCCCCCCATGGCTACGTCAGATGCATCGACCTGCACAATAAACATTTGGTTTGGATCTGGGTGCTGCAGGACCGGTTCAGAAGTGAAAAGCCGTTTGAGGGCTACAAAGGCAGATTGGCATTGATCAGTCCACAGTATTTTGGCCGAGGGCAACGTTGCAGAAACCCCTTTACCCTTCGTTTTCAGGTCAGTGATTGGGAGCGCCACTTGAGCAAAATTGGGAATGAAACCGCGGTAGAAGTTAGCAAAGCCCAGAAATTGCTGTACTTGTTTGCGGGTAGAGGGCGGAGTCCAGTCAAGTACCGATTGGACTTTAGCGGGGTCCATGCTAAGGCCACGATGAGAGATTATGTACCCCAAAAAAGTTATCTGCTTTCGGTGAAATTCGCATTTAGACAGTTTCGCATAGAGCTGGTGGTTACGCAGTCGTTGTAAAACTTCTCTGACCAGAGCAATATGTTCCTCCATGGTTTTCGAATAAATAAGAATATCATCCAAATAAACTACCACGCCGCGGTACAGCAAATCATGGAGGATTTCGTTAATGAGTTGCATGAAGACCCCCGAGGCCCCTTTCAATCCGAAAGGCATCACAAGAAATTCATACATTCCAAAACAGCTAGAGAAGGCGGTGAGGGGTTCGTCTCCCTCGCGGATACGGACGCGATAATAAGCTTCCACTAAGTCCAACTTGGAGAAAACGCGACCCTCCTGTAATTGTCCCATAATATCTGAAATCAACGGTATGGGGTAGGCATTGGCTTGGGTAACTGCATTAAGTTTTCGGAAGTCAATGAATAAACGCAGGTCACCCTCCTTTTTCCGGACAAAGAACGCTGGGGCTGAGTTGGGAGCGTTCGATGGCCGAATGAACCCTCGAGCAAGATTTTTATCCAAAAAGTCACGTAACACAGCGCGTTCGGAAACGCTCATGGGGTAAATCTTGCTCTTAGTCAGTGTGCAATCTTTTACTACCTCAATTGCACAGTCAGTGGCACGGTGGGGGGGCAAGGCGTCACATTCTTTAACATCAAAGACGTCTGCAAAGTCTCTGTATGCTTCGGGCAAAGACGGTGGCGATATGGCATCGGAGGTTAAAGCCGGAGCGGGTGGAGACGTTACTGCGACTTCTTGTCGGTGCTGTTCGCACATAGGATTGGTAAAGGAAATAGTATCCGTTTCCCAGTTTATATAAGGACTATGGCCTTTAAGCCAATTAATCCCTAGGACAACTTCAAACCGAATGGGGGCTATGGTAAAGTCTATTTGTTCCCAATGGGAACCTATGCCCATCGCTACTCCCCGTGTGCGATGATCGACTGGTCCCCCCTTAAAAGGGCTTCCATCCATCTGGGCGAATTGGACAGGAGCTGGTAAAGCCTCGGACTTGACTTTGAGGGCTGCAAATGTGGCTTCACTGATTAAAGTGCGGCCGCAGCCAGAGTCAATAAGTGCCTTGACAGGCAGTTGGGGACCCCCTTTATAGTGTTGCAACACTGCGTCCACATACACCGTATTTTCTACCTCTCTCACCTTCGCCGGTTTCTTGGGGTTTGCAGGAGAAACTGTGGGGGTCTGCGGGGACACTCCATTCACCGCAGACTGTGACCGGTTATTTGACAGGTCAAGAGGCGAGTCCAGGTTTAGCGCTGGGGTAACCTGGAGATGATCCCCGTCCGAATATGGAGAATTGTCCCCCACTGGGGCACTTGTAATCCGAGACCCGGAGGGGTCTGTGGAAGTAGGAAGATCGGAAGAGTCTCTGAACTGAAGTGCAGAGAGTGTGAGCCGTCTCGGCGTTGTACTGCGGGCGGCCGCGGTGCCTCCGCGCTGAGGTCGTCCCGGGTTTCTTGACAGGTCAGGAGGAGAGACCTGGTTGAACGCTGGGGTATCCCAGGGAAGATCCCTGTCCGAAGATGGAGAATTGTCCCCCACTGGGGCACTTGTCACAATGTCAGCTCTTGGCCCATCGAACCAGAAACCACAACAGAGACAGTCAGGTCCAAAGAAGATGGCTTTACTGGTCAAATAGGTATTACAGAGCATGAAGGGAAAGGTGACAGCAATGAGCCCGCTGTCTAACACTCAGCGAGTATAAAGGCAAGGATATTTGCAAATGATTACAGAACACAAACATAGCTGCCATTCCCAGGACTGTTCCCAGAGCTTCAAACAGACTTTGGTATGCAGGGTTGTCCTTGAGCTTAGTCAGCGATAGAAACGAAAGCAAAACAAAGTAACTGAGATACAGGCCTGACAGTAATTAACTCAAGTGGAATATGAATCAGAAACCAAGGGTGCAACCACTGTATAAAACATCCTACTCTGGAAAAGCCTCATATGCATTCTGATCCTATAAATTCTGCACCACCATCCCTCTTAAAATAATTAGCTGCCCCTGTACTGGTAAATCAAATGAGGTGGATGCTTCTCTGAACAAATGGGGAGTCTAGAAATGAAATTTAGGCAAGGTCCTTTCATCCATACAGAGACCAGGATTTAAACTGCTCAGTGTTGTATATGAAGATTCTACACAAACTGAGTTGGTGTCAAACCTTCTCCCTTGCGTGGGTGAGACTGAGGCAGAGGGGAGAGAGATAAACCTCATCTATTCACTACAAAACATGGAATTAATCTTTGGCAGAAAATCATGCTGATTAGGAATATAATTTGGAAGTGTGAAAAGAATCGTCATCAACTGGTTTGAAAGGAAACGTGTCAGTTACCTGTTCTCTTATAGGCCAAAAGGAAAATGTGACCAGAAACACAGAAATATAAAGAAAAGGCATTAAAATGAACAGGCTATGTAATTCTCTTGCCCAGGCCAGCACTTGGAACAGGGAGTGACCACACATTTGGCTAGCTATGCCAGATCATCAAGTCTAAAGCCAGCTAGTATTCTTTTGGTAGTAATGTTCTATCATGTAGAAAAATGATAGGACAACATCATCTCCTCCCAACCTACTCCCAGGCAAAATTAAAGCCCTCCTTGGTAAAGCAAACAGGAGAGGAGGGTGGATGAACAGACTAGTGGAAGCAGCTGGATGGGACAGAACTGCTATGCCTGCTTCAGGAAAAAAGTCTAATAACTATCACAAATGAACACCAGACAGAGTCAATCTTAAAGACAACTTCCTAATGGAGGCACAATAAAAAAGGGCTTGAGAGAAAAAGAAATAACTGAACTGTCAGAGGAAGATCCCAGATTCTACAGAAGCAGACACTCTCTAGATTCCTAGAAACCATTTGCATATACTGATAGTAAATGAAAGCGGATATTTCTTCAAATTGTTCATTTTAATAAATTCATTTCTCAATTAAGGCAGATCTTTATCAGAGAGATGAGAAGGGGAGGAAAGCAATGAGAGCTGTTTAAAAAGTAATATGACAAGATAACTGATTTTTAAAAGGAGAATATTAGCTCAGATTTCTTAGACTAAAAGGAACATATTCCTCATTTCTAGACAACTGCATTTTCCAGTTCACAGTACAACACATTTTATCTATGTGCAGCAGGTGGGCCTGTTAGTGTATTTCTATCCACCCACATGGGAAGCTTAACAGAAATAGCATCAAAGTAAAAGAACATACAGTACTTTATATTACCACTCACACAGTGTGAGCCAACTGCAGACATTGCTCAAAATGAGGGAAGAATTTTAAAAATTACAAGCATTTGGGGAACAATACTTCACTGACAAAGAGAAAGGGATTATTTATTTGGTCCATTCTGACTACCTTCCAAGAAACCATTTAAACTTGATTGCAATATTTTATTCTTGCAATATTATATAACATGCTTCTGATTAATGCAAATGAAGGTTTTCTGAACACTGCACCATGTGATTTGCACTTCAGTTCTAAAACTATATTTCCATTGTGACATTCCTTAACATAACCAGAGTCGCCTCATTAATGAAAGGGATATGTTCTTATAGTGCCGTTATTTATCTGAATATTTATACCCCACTTTTCTCCCCAATATGACCCAAAGTGGTTTAATATCATCTGCCTCCATTATATCCTTACGATCACCACCATGTGCATGCAACTGGGCCAAGGTCACCCAATGAACTTGCATGGCTGAGTGGGGATTTGAACCTGGGTCTCCCAGATCTTAGATCGACATTCTAACCACTGCACCAGCTGGCTCTTAACCATATGACCCTCCACCCAGTTGGAGGATGGGGTTCATGGGGAATGTCTACACTAGGAGGAGACAGCAGTCACAATCCATTCTAATATTTTGTTTGATGGTGCAGCAAGTTACATGAGGCATTAATAAACATGGGCTAGGGACAAGTTCCCCCTAGAACTAAAAAAACAAAAACAATTTAACAATAAAATGTTATCCTTCAAATAGTGATTTATGTAGTTTATGGAACCAACCTCAAAGAAAGAAGCCGTTGCATATAAGTAACCTTAAACAAACAAACAAATAAATAAAGCAGGTTCAGAAAAAATGAAGTTTAATTACCAAGGAGGTGACATTTAAAATATGCTTAATAATAACTGACCTAGATTACATGTACAACCAGACTCATTCTTCCCAACCAAAGGTTCATCAACATAACCTGAAACTGGTGATAGAACACCTTTAGGAGGACTATTGCCAAGATCACAAGAGATGAATGACACACTGTTTCCCAAGTTGCCTCCTGATCTACTGTAGATAGAAAAGAGTAAAAAAACACAACACTATAGCTTTGCAAAAATAATTCAAATTGTCACTCCAAAACACCTGCACCAATAGGTATCCTACCCAAGATTAATGACTAAAGGCACAAATAAGAGAGGATGATTCATCCTTTCAAGAAAACCTGCACTTCTGTCAATCCATAAAATCAGCTTTTTTTTCCTCCTGAGAACAACTTCTCTTCATTCAAAGAATGGTAAGGTTGGCACGTCCAAGCACGAAGCAATAGAAGTAATACCTCCTTTCCCAAGTGTGCCCTATCTATGAATGCCAATAATGTTCAATATTGAAGCACTGGGGGGGGGGGTGTCCCTTTCTTGCTTACAGACAGCCGGCTAACCTAAAACAACTTCTCACCCATGATGATAAACTACTTAACAAGAACATGGACTCTGGCACCAAGGCCTGCAACAAACCAAGGTGCCAACTTTGCCCTCATATAGATTCTAGGAACACCATCTCTGGACCCACCAATGTCAGCCATACTATCTCAGGTTCATATTCCTGCTCATCTTCTAATGTGATTTATGCCATCACATGCCAGCAATGCCCTTCCACAATCTACATTGGACAAACCTCTTAGACAAAGATTAAATGGACATAAGTCTGACATCAGAAACCACAATATTAAAAAACCAGTGGGTGAACATTTCAACCTTCCAGGACAATCTGTTGCAGATTTAAGAGTAGCAGTTCTCTTACAAAGGAATTTTAAAGGGAGATTGGAAAGAGAAACTGCTGAATTACAGTTGATATTCAAACTAAAGTCAATGCATTTACCTGGGGTGAATAAAGACCTTGCATTCATGGCCCATTACCAATGCTGATTTCTCCACACCCATCTCTCCCCTGGACATCACAGACTCTTCTGCATATCACACCTAATCCCATCAAGCCTGCTATTCACATTTACATACTGTTCCTCTACTTAAAGACCGATGGATTCACATTCTAGCTGTATCTGAAGAAGTGAGCTGTGGCTCACGAAAGCTCATACCCTACCAGAAAATATTTTTGTTAGTCTTTAAGGTGCTACTGGACTCTTGCCCTTTTTGACTACTGAAGAATGTTCAAGTTATCTACTTGGAGCCCCACAAAGGGGTCAAAGAGAAGGTGAGGCTATTATTGCAAAGACTACAGAACTCTTTCCTCCAAAGAGCTAACAAAGCCCAAATCTACCCATGGATCTTCCTCAAACAGGCTAAGAATATCATAAGAACCCCTGCTGGATCAGACCAGTGGTCCATCTAGTCCAGCATCCTGTCTCACACTGTGGCCAGCCAGTTACGCAGGAGGGCCAACAACAGGGCACTGGGCTTCACCTGGAGAAAGTAGTGGTACCTTTAAAAGCTCCACCTGCACCAAGAGAATATGCAAGTGCTCTTCTTCCAACCCACTCCCAGGCAAAATTTAAGTCCTCCTTGGTAAAGCAAACAGGAGAGGAGGGCGGATGAACAGACTAATGGAAGCAGCTGGATGGGAGATCATGCAAGTGGTTCAATACGCTCTTAGGGCTGCAGAGTTTTTAGAAGAGTAAGCTCCATTTCACAGTAAATACCTGGCTACTCTATCCACAAGCAATCCAATACCGCTTCTTTACTGCTGATGAGCAGGGGACAGCATAATTTCATATTTCGTTTAATTTCCAACTGTTTAAAAATACAATTACCTGCTCCAAGCATTTTCAGGTGTTGATGGGTTTTTCATTCTTTTGATAGTACCAAAAACCAATTAGCACATGATAACGAGAGGAATCAAATCTGCAGAGCTCAGAAAAGGGCATAACAAACCACACTGCTATTGGCAATCACTCCCAACCAAACTAACTGGAAACAACCAATCTAAAGAAGAAGAAGAGTTGGTTTTTATATGCCGACTTTCTCTACCACTTAAGGGAGACTCAAACCGGCTTACAATCACCTTCCCCTCCCCACAACAGACACCCTGTAAGGTAGCTGAGGCTGAGAGAGCTAAGAGGCATGCAGTATCTCTTGGGTGGCAACACTTGGCATCCTCTCACTTTTGTCATGGCAACCACAGTCAACTTTGGACACACAATTGACTCACGGACTCTCACAAGAGGCATCTGAAGCTCATAAACCATAGAGGAAGAAGTTAAGGACTGTGGTCTGGAACCAACAGCAAGTTCTGCTCAAGGTGTGTAACTTTCTCACCTTCCCCATCCTGCTACTGCCCCAAACGTCCCTCAGAGGGAGGGGGGCATTTTGGCTGAAGTGGAAGTGGGGACATGGGGAAATTGTACTCCATGGATGGAAATGCTTTGTGGGATCCAAGCCACTCTTTTTTCAAGGAGGACGTCCTCTGAGTTACATCTTAAGAACAGACATATTGAAGATGATGTGGCTTCCTTTTCAAGGAGCGGGTTGACACAGTGAGCAGAAATCAGCACTACTTAACTGAGGAAGGTCTGCAGCAATATTGAGGAACACCAGGGAGTCATTCCAAAGGCAGCACGGAGTCGATGGGATTAATTTCTGACAAACACAGAAGGAGAAAAAGCAGCCACAAAGAAAGCTGAGTTCTTAATTAAGTGAGCACCTTCAGAATGTTAGCGACAGGCTTAATATAAACCAGATCAATGAGGAACTGTGCTCAAAGAAAATAATATATTAAGATGCACAAAGACCAAGGAGAGCAAGCATTAATATTTCAGTCGGAAGATTTATATGCTAGTTGCTATGTCACAGACACACACACTGAACACACTCAAATAACAAGTAGCTGAGACAAAATAAAGCTGGGGATTCTGTTTGCAAGATACAAAAGGGACACTGAATGAAACTAAACACAACTCATTTCACAATGGCAGAAGCACTTCTTTCTGCTCAGTGAGGAAACCCACAACACCTATTGCCAACCAAGTCATGCTGCCCAGAAGCTTGCTAAGTGTTTAAAACCAAATTTATTTAGATTTATGTGCAGTCCCTTCAGAGATGTATTTGAGGTGGCTTACAAGTCATAAAAACAAGCACCATAAAAACAAGACTTTACATGCATGCAACCCTCAAATTGGGATGATAGCTACTAAGTTTAGAGAATTTTTAAAAGAATTAGAGAGATGCTTGGGAAGGTAGGCTGATCAACATCTATGAGCCATGACAGTTTAACAGAACCTCCATGTACACAGGCAGTATACCTCTGAGAGAGCTAAGAGGCATGCAGTATCTCTTGGGTGGCAACACTTGGCATCCTCTCACTTTTGTCATGGCAACCACAGTCAACTTTGGACACACAATTGACTCTGAGCATCAGATCAAACAGAGAAAGGTTATCACCATGATTCCCTACCTATGAGCACCCTAAAGGCTGCTGCTGAAACAATAATGGACTTGGCCTGATCCAGCCAATGAATTCTTATAAGAGCAGGGGCTCAGTGGGAGAACATCTGCTTTGCACGCAGAAGGTTGCAGATTCTATCCCTGACATGTCCAGGTAAAAACCTTGGAGAGCTGCTGCCAGCCAGAGTAGACAGTACTGACCTTGGCACACCAATAGTCTGATTGCCTATGGTAGCTCCATATATGTTCAACATGATAAAAAGAAGGAAACTGTAAAAATTTATTTGCTAATGATAGCAATAAACAAGCAATACATTTATGTCATGTTAATGTTAATATCTGCAAACAATGCTAGTTGACCAGGAGACATTTAGAAAGATGCTGGCAAAGAACCCATATTGAACCCAGACTTAGAAGAGTGTAACTCTGCTCAGGAGGGCACTGCTGGTTTCGGTTTCATTTGTTTGTTTGTTTTTAGGATATATAAACTTTTATTTATAAACATTTATTTATAAACCTATCAGGCTAGCCTGACTGTAGTCCAACAGAAAAAAAGGTATTCGTATTTCCATCTTGCAGAAAAGATATTTCCTATATGAATCCAGTGTTCTGTGTCCTGAAAAAGTGTTTCTGTTGAGTACTTTAAAGATTTTGTTAATACAAAGCAAAAAAAAAAGGACAAAAACACTGGTTTCCAATTGGTGGCTATTTTGGCCCTCCCAATTCCAGCCAGAAATAATTTCATAGAGAATAATTTTTCCCCCAGTGGTAATGCATACTACTCTATGGATTTGTAGGGCCACTGGATAATATGGTTTACATGCCTAGTGCCAGGCTGAGTAAGAGCAGTACAATTTCTACCCTCAAGTCTTCAGCCTAACCCCTCCAGACAAATTCCTAAGGCTCACAATGGATGTTTGGCAGCAAAGAGTCACAACAACTTTGAAGGCTTTACAGTCACCCAAATTACTTTCGCTTTAGACACACTAGCTAGCCTTTCAAACACACTGAGTCTCTGAATCCACTGATGTAAAGCCCCTCCCTCAAATCCACATTTCTGTCACTATATTTCTGCACACAGTATCTGACGAAAGGAGCTTTGACTCTCCAAAGTTTATACCCCCAAAAGCTTGTTAGTCTCTAAGATGCTACTGGCATCAAAACTAGCTGTTCTTATGTAGACCAACATGGCTACCCTTCTGAAATTATATTTTTACATTTCATCTTTATGCTGAAACCACTTGCCACTTCAAAATCCCCCTTTCTTCTGCTCTGAAGACTGGATAGGACACACGTTATGAAACTCTAACAGAGCCATCCTAATCACAGTTAGTATCTTTCAAAGTCTATTGAAATCAGTGTGCTCAGAAGTGTATAACTCAGCTTACAACTACACAGCCAGACTCTACAGGCCTTGACAATTATAGCTGCCAGTCTTGGTTTTGCACTTCTTTAGGCGTATTTTGTGTAAGCAAACCAAAGGACTACTTTATTTAACTTAAAATCCTGTTACGTTTTAGGTGTTTTTTTTTTAATCTGTAAAAGGATATAAAGGTATTGCAAATGTGTTATGTACTCTGGGTTACAACCTCCATTAGCTATACATTGATAAGACTAAGGAGCAGCACTGCTGATTTTCTTTATGTTGTTTCATATTTCTGTATTGAAGGCCTACTTGGTGTAGCCACGCTTTCTTCCTGGACTGCTGCACTAGTCCCACACCTTAAGAAGTGGGTTAGAAGAGAATAGCTGGTGTGGGATCTCCAAAACTTCAGTAGGAATGGAAAAAAGAGAAGGATCAGCCCCATGTTCCCCCAAAGTCCCCAAAGAAGTCAAATCACAGTCCCACCACCATCAAGAGAGAAACTCTCTTCATACTAACATTCACTAATTTTATATAATTAACAAGAGGGAAGTGGCAGTGGTTGCCTTTTTCCTTTTACCTATAGCCAGCAAGAGTTCTGAGAAAGAACTGGAAAGTGATCACAGCAACGACAAGGACTGGTAGCTTCTATGTGAACTGGCCCAGTGATTGATTTAGCCATCTAAATCGTTACAGTAATACATTTCAGGTTTCTTTCTTATTTGTCTTTTGTTTTGGGGGCACTTAGCGCTCACTACAGTTCATTTTTGCAGGCTTTTCCTGTCAAATCTTGAGATTAAAATGCAGAACTTGGCATTCCAAGACGTCTCACGAAATAGCACAGAACAACCAGTTTCAAGTGCAGTCAACCTTGAGTATTTCACCACTAGCAAAACACTTGAGACATCTGCACAATACAAATACTTCTAGCTATGCACCTTTAGTTTTAGAGTTCAAAAGGAAACAATTTAGCCATGGAAAGTTACTTACAAGCTGCTCAGACTTCACACCATACAGTTGTATAGTCTTTGCCACATTTTTAGATACTGCCAGGCTGAGGTCTGGATCCACAGCAGCCACATTTAGCTCACTAGAAAACAAACAGAAAAATAATATATATTGAAATAGCATTTAGTTGAATTTTTTTTATTACTTCACCTGTTATTACTGATATTTTAGTTCATGGACTATATGTTGTAGCAGTCCACCTTTTTCAATAAAAAATCAAGGTGGATCACAATTAAAATACTCTCACTGAAACTCACTGACTAAATAAACAGTAACAGATATTACACCATCTACCTTTACAACTTATTTTCAGATTTACAATTACATGCCAAAAAACACATACGGAATTTGGGGTTTTAGCACATTAGAAATATGGAGCAACGTTGAACAAATCCTGGGTTTGCACTCCAGTTTCCCTATGCAGTCACAGACAATGGCAAGGGCAGTTGTCTGAGTGACAGAGAAATCTGTGAATTTGCCCTGAGACTGATTTCACAGAGCACTCCTGACTAACCAAAATGCAGTGCAGGTATTCCACCTATCCTGCTGTTCTACAGGTTCCAGGACGAGAAGCTAAAGTGGCTAATCGTTCTGTTTCTAGCCAGAAACTAGTCTATGAAAGTAGACATATCAGTCCATGGCTTTTAAAAAGATCAGCATCAAGGTATCCCAGACCCCCAAAAGCTTAGTCTGATCAGCACTTTTTGTGTGGGGAGCACGCTAGTCAAAGGGGGCTTTTGCACCACAGTGATACTGGGACCAAGCAACTCCCATACCAACATCATGGTTCATCCATCCAAAAGCTGGTTGTGCACAGCTTTCCCCCACAGTAGTAGCTCTTTCATTCTTTATTTTACAATCATAGACCATCAAATAAAACAGAATTACAGAAGTGCTTGATGTATAATAACATAGACAAAGTGTGGCTAAAATTACAATACTTAAAATAAAAAAGCATTACAAAAATAACCCAGTCATATATATTCATAAGATTAATATAAAACCAGTTTAAAAGGTTCCAGACAATAAAAAATCCCATGCTTCCTTAGCTATTGCATAGATTTAATCCAGCTCTGCCTTATTTTAATTGCTAGCCAAGCAAATCTGCCAACTCTATTAGTTAAATTATTTATTGGATCGGATAATAAAAGCTTAAGATGTTGTTTCCTCACAACTCTAGGACAATCTACAAGTAATGGAATCAGTGATCTAGTGCGTATATGATCGTACAGTTTGCATTCAAATAACACAAGTTCAGAGGTTTCAAGTGCATCTTGTCCACAGTAGTAGTTCATTGTCAACCCAAGTTCACACAGGGGAACTCCAGTAACAGTTCTGTGGCAGCCCACAGGTGCTTGATTGGAACCCAACACCTAGCAAACAGTGGTCTTCAGTATCTCTCTTCTTTCTGTGTTTCTATTGCCTTTTAATCCATGGAAAGGAAATGTCCTTAAGCACAATTGTGTAACAGCTTCAGGAAATCAAATGTATTATGTGCAGGCCCAACAAAAATATTCAGCCCCCACCCCACCCCCTGCACTTTGCACAATAAAATGCAGAAGATACGCTCAGATTTAATTTCACTGATAATAGCCTGTATAATTAATGAGGAATCAAACATTTAACAGTAATGAATGTTCATTTCTAAAATTATAATTTAAGGGGGGGAACATGGCAACACATTATATATGGAAATTTATTTCACGTACACACCTTGCAATGGTTTTGGTGATGCTGTCAAGCTCATCAGTCGAAGGAGGATTGCGACCCCCAGGGGGAAAGACAAGGTTGATGGGGTCAAAGAGTCGAGATAACGACTTCGACAAGTAGGCGGCTTCGTAAGGTTGCAGGGAGTCTTTCAAGGCCGTTTCTGGACTAGGTAATAGAGGAATTGGGTTTAAAAAGCATGTTTCCTTTTTTCAAACAAAAAATACCGCACTACATCTGGAGCAGGAATAACTTTAGTGTTTATAAACTTTGAGGTGGCATTGCTCTTGTAGAACTCATAAGATCAACCATCACCATGTTCTTCAATCCTACAATTCTCAAGGTATTGATGTGATTCTTTTTCTAGTGATACAGGGCAGAAATGTCCAACAACCTCAAATCCCATAAACAGCAGGAAGACTCATACAGGCCCCAGATCAGCAGTATCTAGGAATTCATTCTTCTTTCTAAATAAATATACTGCTGAATTAGTCACCCAGAATAATTCAGCGCACTTCCATCAATCACCTTCAGTCACAAGCATGTCATATTTGAATTCTTCAGTTCCTTCTGATGGTGAGAAAACGCAAAGGGCTATCCCACAGATGAGAGTTCAAAGATGCCTTTGACATTATTTTGCATTAGTTAAAACTAATAGATACTCTACTGTGCACACTAGTGGGAGCACAGTCAATGTGCTCAACAGGAGGACCAATATAAAAGTTGCAATGTCTTTATGCTGCAGAAAATGCTCTTTTCTGTAGAGTCCTACACAGTAAATTCTCCTGTAAAACTTCAAAAGAAAGACACTGCTGGACAGTGGGAAATACTACAGCCTAGGATTTCTTATACAATAATTATACACAGAATGCACATACTCATAATCTTGTTTCTTTTGCATGAATAGGTCATGTGCATCATCTTCCAACTGCTGAAGTTCAACAAAGTTTTCTGTAGTTCCATTTGTATTAAAATGTCTTTGAATGTTTTCACTGTATTGTTGAAGGCGCTTCCACAAATCATTATAGAGCCTCAGTAATTTAGGATATTCACCTTCAAAAGCTTGTTTCAGAAACATGGAAGCTGTAAGACAAAAACCATGAATTCTTGTGCTGCACTGTATTAGATCCTGTGATTCTTAAGAACATAAGAAAAGCCATGCTGGATCAGACCAAGGTCCATCAAGTCCAGCAGTCTGTTCACACAGTGGCTAATCAGGTGCCTCTAGGAAGCCCACAAACAAGATGACAGCAGCAGAATCCTGCCTGTGTTTCACAGCACCTAATATAATGGGTATGCTCCTCTGATACTGTAAAGAATAGGCATGCATCCTGATTAGTATTCGTTTTGTCTAGTAGCCATGGATAGCCCTAACCTCCATGAACATGTCAACTCCCCTCTTAAAGCCTTCCAATTTGGCAGCCATCACCACATCCTGGGACAGGGAGTTCCAGAATTTAACTATGCGTTGTATGAAGAAATACTTCCTTTTATCTGTTTTGAACCTTTCACCCTCCAGCTTTAGCAGATGACCCCACGTCCTGGTATTATGAGAGGGTGAAAAGCTTCTCCCTGTCCACTCTCTCCATACCATGCATAATTTGATAGACCTCTATCATATCTCTCCTTAACCGCCTTCTTTCTAAGCTAAACAGCCCTAAGCCTTTCAACCGCTCCTCATTCTTACCATTTTAAGAGCTAGATTCGACTCCAGTGGCAACTTAGAGACCAACAAGATTTTCAGGTCAAATGCTTTCAAGAGTAAAAGCCCCCTTCATTAGATATCATTTTAAGAACATGACGGTCTGATAAGATAGCTTTTAAATAAACGCAGTTTTTTTAAAATAAAAGCAGTTTTTTAAAAATAAAAGCAGGTTTTTTTTAAATAAATGCAGTTTTTTTAATCAGGGGCTGTCTGGACCTCCCTTCTTTTCAACATCGAACCTCAGAGAAGATCACGTCTCTTGCCTGCACCCCTTATTACTACAGAGCGAAGTGCATAAATTACTGAGAAAGTCCCTGGTGCATCTAGCAGAAAGACTATTTTCATACGTTCTGTTCTAATAAAATACTGTTCACAGTTTGTACAGTCCTCTCTCCTAACTCCTGTAATTTTAGTGCTAAAATTATTACTTTATTAAACAGTTACTACCCTTACAATGATAAACGATTTTCATTAACACCTGGAAAAGTAATTTAGATAAATGTTTGTTCCACAATTCGTTGTCTTCTAGCCACTGTCGCTGTCCTCTTTTCAAGGAATAATGTATACCAGGGCTCATCTTTGGCACCTGTTTTCAGGGCCATGACTCAACCCTAGAACATAGAAATAGATTAACGTCTATCCTAAGCAAGTGCAAAGTGAATTTCCTTCACCAGTGACCTACAGAGGCCCAACATATCAGGCATTAAAAGGAGAGGACTCCACTACAGAAGGCTCCCTCTCCAGATGGATTTCAGCCCAGGCATCTCTCTTTCTAGAAATCAAACATGGTGTCTTTCCTCGGACATTCTAAATATCCTAGTTGAATTAATCTTAATATATATACCAAGTCTCTGATCTTCACAAGAATGATCACAGCTTTCTCTCTTTTTTTCTGACTTTGAATGTGCCCATTAATTTTGCTGCAAATGTCTTTTCAAGGCTATTATGTATGTTTTTTGATTATCCCACTTTTGTAACCATCAGTGATGTCTCAACAATCTACTTCACATCAGTACACAGCCTTCACAAACTCCACGGGCATAGACCCCAGCTGATCTTTAAAAGTCCCTCAAAAGTCCCTAAACAAGATGGCCCTGCATTGGCTGCAAAACTATGACACAGTATGGGCCATCTTCACTGCCTCTGGTAAACTGAAAAGGAATATTGGTTGCCTGACAAACAGCTTTTAAAGAAGGCTCCTATAACTGGAGCAACAGAGAGGGCCTGAGGTGCCTTTTGTTTGTAGATTTTATATATCTCACAGCAAAATCAGTAGTGCCTGTGAGAAATGGGGCTTTTCTATTTGACTATATGCCAATCTGACTTGTTATTAACTATATAAACACACACAACCAAGAGTCTGGAAACCTTAGAGCACTGGTTCCCAACCAGGGGTCCGTGGACCCCCAGGGGTCCGCGAGAACTAAATTAAGGTCCGCGAAACAAAGTTATAAACCCATAATAAATTAATATTTTCAATTAAAAGTTCTCTATTATAAAATATATATATTCAAATATTATTCTAAGTTTAATGTTTAACTAACAGTTATGATTAAAGTTTATTTTCAAATTCTCGGAATTTTTATTTTGAACCTTGGGGTCCCTGCACCGAACAAAAAAGTCCTAGTGGTCCCTGGTCAAAAAAAGGTTGGGAACCACTGCCTTAGAGTGAGGAAACAAGTATGTCCCATAAACAAGAAATAAATACACACAGGTACAGAAAGGAGCAAGGGACAAAATGGTAGGAAACAAATATTCATGACTGAAACTGAAGTATGATGTGGCAAAAGCACAGCCTAGGTTTGACAGAATGTAAGGAGGGGCCTTAGGCTATGCACAGACTGGGCACAAAAATGTGCTGCCACCACAGCAAAGTGAGAACAGGTGAGACTGGAGTCAGCACACACAAGTTCCTGCCTCTTTCTGTCTAAACAAAAGAAGAAGAAGAAATGGTTTTTATATGCTGACTTTCTCTACCACTTAAGGCAGTGCATAATGGCGAGTGTGATTCTTCCCCACTCTGGTATGGAAACCTAACCTTCCCCTCATTTCCCCTTTCCCATGGCAGCTCTGCTATAGCGGTCTATAGAATGGGTGGGCTGGGCAATGGGTGAGGGAAATCCTTTAAAGAGCTGAAATGTGGCTGTGGGTGGTGGGCGCAGATGGACACTCCTCTCTTTCTGTGAGAGAGGGTGTAAGGAAGAAGCTATCGTAACAGCTGGGCTGGCTCAAAGGGCAATCTGGCCTTGAGAGGTTCACGCCCCAGGGAATTACAGCTGGTTTTGGGAACAGCTGAAACTAATGAGGGACGGATGATGCAAAAAGTGGCCCATTAAGTGAAAAGGGGAGGTTTTTTTCCATGGAGGGGAGATTTTCTTTCGGTTTTTCCGTCTTTTGCTAGGTGGACTGGCAGTAAGAGTGAATGGGATCCGCTCTGCTTTCTAAGTAGTTAGCAAAGCTATTCAGTCTCTTTAAGTTTTTAAAAATTTTCCTTTTTATTGCCTGTGGTGGTATGAGAGTTTGCTTTCTTTTTACTCTCTCTGAAATCAATAAACTTTGTTGAGTTATCTAAGCAAAGGTGTGAGGTGAGTTTGGGCGTGGCTCTTCCCCTTCCCAGAAACGAACCTCAAGGCCAGAGTAGTAAAGCCTGAGTGACGGGAAACTGCCGGCCTGAAATAAAATAGGCCCAGGTCTCTCTCTCTTGTTTGTGGAGTCGAGGGGAGGCTGGAACCTTACATGGATCAGATCAAAAGAAGTTTAATTCTGATCGGGTTTAAAGGGGAAAGCCCCAAAAAGCCCACTAGTCATGTTCTGAATGATCCCACTGTCATGTGGATGGTCCCTTTGAACATGGCAGCTTCCTGCTCTTCGTGCAGTGGAAAATCCCTGTGGTTAACCAGCCAGGTTAAGAAAAATTCTCAAGTACAGCACTTCACAGTCCTGTGAGAGTCAAATACAATTAAAACAAGAAATGTTCTGGCCCGTTCCAGCTCTACATTCCTAGTAATTATGAGGTAGTATGCATGGTAGAATTAGGCAGTCCCTTGATTTCAACCAGCTTCTGGATCACCTGGTTGCTTAGCAACCACAGAGCAAATGCTTACACACTAAATAATATATCCAGTTTTTAAGCTGAACCCACAAAGATGCTTCCACAGATGCTATCTATTTATTGAGTTGCATGTGAAGTTTTTTTTAAAGCCTAGCAAATTAAGAGAAGAAAAATATTGTTTGTGTGGGTTCATCATCATCTGCACCTTCTCGAATAAAAACTATACCCATTCTCCACAGCTGTTTGACTAATTATATTGTAAGCTCATCACAGCAACAATACTAACTAAACACCCCCCCTCAATTTACTATTTATTTTCTCAGTCAACCTTCTTCTTTCAAGAATATCAGGGATTTCTCGTTTTATTTTCACAACAACCCTGTGAGGTAGTGACATGATGTAAGTCTCCCCAGAGCATTACAGCAGAATGGAGATTTTGAGTTCAGTATGGCCCAGGCTATCCTGATCTCATCAGATCTCAGAAGCTAAGCAGGGTCAGCCCTGGTTAGTATTTGGATGGGAGACCACCAAGAAAGTCCAGGGTTGCTGTGCAGAGGAAGGCACTGGCAAACCACCTCTGTTAGTCTCCTGGCATGAAAACCCCAACAGGGGTCACCATAAATCGGCTGCGACTTGACAGCACTTTACACACACACACACACACACACACACACAGTACAACTGTAAGCAGAATTACTGCAGCCTAAGCTTGTTGATTCCAATAGGCTTAGACTGAAATACTTCTGCATAGAATTGTACCCTAATGGTACAATGTATTTCCCACCGAAGTCAACAGGGCTATTCTAGTTTATTTGAAAGGGGATGGATTGCAGTCAATGGGTTAGATCCTGATTAAATTTTCTAAGGGCGAAATGGAACTTTCCTGCCTCCCCGCTCCTACTGCAGCCCACTGATTTTAATGAAATGCCGCTCTTGGGGGATAGGGCAAAGAATGCAGTGGGAAGCGGGAAATCGATGGACAGTGCAGATCCAAGTCTGGATCCAAGCCAGCAGCTTCTAAGTTCACTACAACTCCATCTGCTACACACGATTCATTTTTTTAAGCGTCGTTGATTCTAGGCACACAGGCAACATACTCCAACCAGGTGTTCATAATGTTTGTTCACACTGCATGGTAAATATTCAAGGCTGGTTATTCAAGAAAACTGAGATTTATTTGTCCTCCCAACATGATGGCCAGTCCTCGAATGAACGTTTCAGTGCAAAAAGAAAAAAAAATTCCATCCAAAGAACATCCAAAAGCTACAGCCAACACCATCAAAAGCTCTCTGTGGACTTTGGCCAATAGACGCCATGACTGGCTAGTGTCTAATTACCAGTAAAGCAAATGCCTCCTGCATTATTTTGGAGTTTTTTCTTTAGTCGTTAAGGAAACAAGTAAAAAAAGAAACATGCAGCAAGTAAGCTTCCTTCTTCCCTGTTCATCACCATTTCACAGATCTTTTCCATTAAAAAGCTGAAAGTTGTGCCCTCTTCACTGCTGTGGCACAGATCTTCCCTTCATGTTACAAAACATTACAAGACATTTCCGTTTCCCTACCTTTTGAGAGAGGTGAAATCAACAGCCCCTCTTTCCAAATACACCACCCCCTCTTTCTTGGAAATGACATGGGAAAGCTGTGTAACTGAAAAAGATGCACCCCTTGCATGGATTTGTGGCTAGACAAGCCCAAAGACTGCTGAAATTTCCACATCTCAAGACATCAATATTTTATAGACAATGGCTTTAGATTTTATAGACAATTGTATAGACAATGGCTAGACAATAGGTATTTTTATAGACAATGATATTTTGTAGACAATGGACAAGAAGGTAAAAGAAAGAAAAACTCCCTTTCCTGATTCTGTTACCTGGCACCATGAAAAATCGTGATCAAAGTCTCCATCAGATGTGTAGATTTCCTACATGGTCATCAGTCTGGTGCAAAGACACCATTTGGACACTTTGCTTCTAGAAATGTCAATGGCGCCAAGGGACAAAGATACCTGATTATCTCTACTAGTGGAATGGCTATGCCATGCAGAGAAGTCCCATTCCAGGAAGTGAGTCCCTGAAGATGGCATACAGCCAGTCTTCGATGGAAGCTATCACTCGCTCTGCCTCCCTTCAAGGAGAGTCTGAACCAGCAACTGCAGTTACATGTGCTAAATTCTCCAGATGGCTATAGAGCAGGGGTGGGGAACCTCAGGCCCGGGGGCCGTATGCGGCCCCCGAGGACATTTTTTGTGGCCCTCGGGAGCTCCAGGAATCCTGCCGCGGAGCTCTGGGGGGGGGAGTGCATGGAGACTGGGGCCCGGTTGCTTGGTGCTCCGTGCGCCGCTGGGGGTGTGTGTGTGGGTGGGGGAGGTGGGGTGGCTGGGGCCCGGTTGCGCAGGCCGGCATGCGCAGGTGTGTGTGTGTGTGGGGAGGCTTTTCTCTCTTCCTCTTTTTCTGTCACTCTTTCTCCTTTCTCTCCCTCTCTCCCTCCCTCTTTTTCTGTCTCTTTCTTTGTCTCCCTCCGTCCTTTTTTTTCTTTCCCTCCATCCTTTTCTTTCTTCCTCCCCCTCTCTCCATTTCTTTCTCCCTTTCTCTCTCTTTCTCCCTCCCTCCCTTTCCCTCTTTCTCTGTTTTCCTTCCTCCCTTGCCAATCGACTGTGGGCTGCGCCCCCCTGGCGCCTCATTTCCTGGGGCCCACCGCTGGCTGCCCTCCCACCTGGGAGGGGGGAGTGGGGGCGCCCTGCAGGCCTTCTCTGGGTGGCCTCCCCTGGGGTTGCCAACCTCCAGGTGGTGGCTAGAGACCTGGCAACCCTAGCCTCTCCCCCCATGGGAGATCTACACCTGGTATGGCCCCCGAAAGATGTTATAAATGTGTGAATGGCCCTTGGCAGGAAAAAGGTTCCCCACCCCTGCTATAGAGGCTGGGTATATGTGGAAGGAGAGATCTCCTCCCAACCACTTCTATCTCTGCCCATTATCCTAGTCACAACATCTGCAATAGATGCTGGCGGAGAGTTTGCAGACTCAACACACTTTCAGAATAACTCCAGGTGGACAGAACAACCACATGGGCTGAAATTCAAAACTTACAGTCTGTTGCCGTCTGAAACTGGGAGGCAAGAGTCCGAGTTACAGCTGTCCAAAATGTATACAAAATGTCCGACTGGCCATCCTGGGTGAGAAAAATGAAACAAAGAATTCTGTAAACATTATTCTATTCCAAAATTGTATACAAGAATGTGTTACAATGCTTATCTTAATCGGTCAATTATATTGCTACTTAATAACCATGAGTGATTAATTCAACACAGGGGACACAGAATTCCCAGGACAGAACAAATTCTTTTGATACAATTGCAGGCCTCACTTAAATACCTTGATCTGAGTTCATGTATTGGTTTTGAATTTTAAATGGATACATTCATACAACTTATAAGAGGGCTAAATCACTAGTCCACATTCTAAATTGATACACATTGTGCACAAACAAGAAGGTAAAAACATAGCAACCACTGGAAAACATTTATTTTTGTCTATAAATATAGTGTTGTTCTGTTCCACTGCAATTCTATAACTGTTAGGCTGCAATTCAGTCCTCAGCTATAAATGCTTACATGATTTCCCAAGTGTTGGCTGTCTTGCAATCACCATTTAATCGTTTTTTTCATAACTTTGAAGATAACATTAATGACACTGCCACATTTTGCTCAACTGCCCAACTCTGCCAACTGCTTCTGAATCATCCTTTATTCATTTCATAATTAGTTATACACCAGTCATCTGGGCCTTGAACAAGTTGCAGATGGCCAGTGGCTAAAAGAATGGCCATAAAGGTTTGGAAAGCTTGTACACCTCCAAATTCTGAGAACTGGGTTGCAGATCTTCTAGAATGAGCAGCTCAAATAAGTAATGCATGTGTGAAGAAATGTGTTGGATAAATTTAACGCTTTGCAGAAACATTTTTTAAAATGTTTTCACCACAACACTAATGATCCTTAGTACAAACCAAATAAATAAAGAGTGAATTCATATGTCTTTTAGGGGCCCTGCTTTGGGTGCTCCCACCTTCGGAGATTAGGCAGGCGGCAACCTGGGAGAGGGCCTTCTCAGTCAGAGCAACAAAACTCTGGATCCCTCCTTTCTGACTAATGTTTTAATTGTTGTTTTTTATGTCTTTGTACATATTTTAGCAGTTTTAAATTGTTTTAATGATGTGCGAGGTTTTGGGGAGAGGTTGGTTTTAATGGTTTTAAAATGTGATTTTATTACATATGTTTATTACTTTGGTGGCCCTTGTGAGGTCAGAAAGACGGGATAGAAGTTTTGTAAAATAAAAAAATAAAAATATGAATAGAGAATCTCACTTCTTACCATGCCAACCACATGTAAATGGAATTTGCAGTTGAGTTCTAATCGATTTTAATGCATTGGGCCAGCCTGGCCTGAATTTTCTTTGCTGCTAGAGCAAAGAGGGCAACTTTATATGAGACAGCAGACTCCGTGTCTGCAAGCAGAGATAGAACTTTCTCCTTCACTGTACAATGATCTAACTTGGCCAAGACTGACCCTAAGAATCTTGGAGCGAGATATAAAGGGCAAACACATCTGGTTTTGTTTTTTTGGGTTGTTTTTTTAAAAAAAAAAAATCCTGCAGGTTGGGGTTTAGACAGATCCCTTACTGGCATAAAAACTTGAGCAGAGAGTTCTATCAAAACAAGTTACAGGCTGGATCAGGCTCAGTGTGAGTTTCTATGGATGGGCTCACGAACCTTGTTTTAAATGCGTCAAGCATCATCTATCTCACTGAAAGCAGTTTGCCAGGGGCTTCCAACCAGTACCTTTTCAGGCCACCAAGCAGAGACTTGTTTAGCTTTAACACTGCACAAGCCAATAGGTGCCTCCCAAGGGTTCCCCTGGCCCCTAACTAGAGACAGGTTTTCAGAGATGGTTCCTGCATAGCAGAATATGAGAAATATTCTGGGATAGGCCATAGAACCACATTATTCTATATGTCATCTGCATTACCTAGAATATATTTAGTTTTTCTTGTATAAATCCCTTAATGCAAACTAGATTCGATACATTTCTAATAAATTATTTAACAGTTTAAAAACCAAAGGAAAACTGTTCACAAACAGAGAGTTTAAACAAACAGGAGGAGGAGGAAAGAAACCTCACTTCGCAATAATTTATAGTCACAGATAGCTTATCACCTTGTAATACAATCCCCGGTAGTAGAAGCTGATGGAAAGATGACTAACGGTTTGCATCCCATTATTTTCCAGCTCCGTGACAACAGTTCCAATCAAATTCCTACCTCTTAAAAAAAAAAAGCAATGCAGAAACAAGGGCAACACTCTCTCATTACTTTTATGCCAAATAAGTGTATTGTAAATACGTATTGAGAGCACAGTGGCTTTATGCTGACTCAGATTCTGGCATCCAAATATCTTGAGCAACAGGTTTTCTCTTTTGCCAGCATTTGCAAAAGCAGAGATGTATAAATGCAGTGTAAAAACTTGATGAGAAGGAACAAACTCATGAGACCCCTTCTGTTCCTTCAGGTTGATCCCCAGGAGGCTGGGAAACCTGCAGGTGTCCCAAGTCTCCACTCGGCAATACCACCCCTTTCCCTTGCTCCGTGGGTTACCAAAAAACAACTGGATTTCACCTGCTGCCACCAGCAACTCTGAGACGATCTCCTGCTGCCATTTACAGGCTCCACCTAGTTGCCATGCCTCCTGCTTTGCGCCTATAAGCAGGCACAGAGATGATCTATCGCAACTTCTTACTTTTCAGTTATCACAGTCAAGTGACTGTGAACTTACTCCATTACCACTCCATTACCGCACTTCAGATAGCAAGACTGAATAGGCATGGTGTGTTTCCAGAAATCAGACTTGGAGCATTCAAAATATAAGAACATTTAAGAAATGAATACAAAAATATACACATTTTTTTCAACCATTCAGGCTGAGCAAGAGTACACAGAAAAGATGAAACACCCATTCTCCTTTCCCTACACTTGGCACTTATTCTAAATGGTGCTTAAATAGACAGGCTAGTATTACTTGAAATTGCAGCAACTTAAAAGTCCAGCATTACCTTAGTTTTCTGGACTGGGACTTCTCCCCATTGTCCCTTGCCACATGGGGAAGATGGAGTTCCTAGCTAAAAGCTTAGTCTTGTGGATTGTTCCTCTCCAGAGAGCTTCTCCAGATGGAAGAGAACTTCTTCTCTGTGTCCTGAGAATTAATAATCTCCCCTCGGAAGACTCTACCCCCTTGCAAGAGAGTCTACCCCACCCACAGCCATTCAGCTGTCCCTGCTTTGCAGAGGAAGATAATATATTCTAGCAATTTGGGTATTTTCCCCTGGGGTTTGACATTTGAGCAAGGTGTGAGATGCTAAGCCACTGTCCTACTTTGGCAAGTTTGCAGCTGGGTTCCAATTTACAGAGTGCAGTCCCAATGGCTGAAATACTGGGATGGATTCTAGGGTGGGGGGCATTTCTCCCCACATGCATATATCTCCCTGGTTCACTTCAGTGCTCAAGTGGCAAGTGCGTCCAGCTCCCCTGGCTTTCTGTGATAGCCCAACTTAATTCCTGTCTTTAGAAAGCTATAAGGGGAGAAGCATAAATGACTTCGTCTCCCCAATAATCCATGTCTTGATTTTGCCCTCGTAACCCATTTTTAAACGCTTAAGTATATTTACATTCTAATTCAGAGTTCTAAATCATTTAAATCAATGGAAGAAGGTATAACTCTTCCTAGGAAACCACTGTTCAATACTATTATAGGTTTAGCATCATCCTAAATCCTAAATTATAATGTTACCCTTCCTAGATTTGTGCTGTCTGCCCTAACTCCATCTTGGTAAATTTGCCTTGGCAGCCATTTTAGGAGCTAGCAATGCTTTGTTTTGCTTCAGAGAAGGTGAGGTCAAGACTCAGACTATGCTAATGAATGGCCAAAAACTTCGGCGGGAGACTGATTCACTAATAGGACATCTGCATGCCTACCTGGTAAACCACTTCTGCCCAACCCTGACTTTGAAAACCCTATGATGAGACAATCCAAAATGAAAAAAAGATAGTGCTGGAAGATGGGACCCCCAGGTTGGATGGCACTCAATCAGCTACTGGGGAAGAGCAGAGGACAAGTACAAGTAGTGCTGTTCTTAATGACGCGATTGGACAAAAGCCGAGAGGACGTTCAGTGGTTGACATGAATGGATGCAAAAGGAAAGTCCAAAGCTGTTTGATGCATATAATAGGAACATGGAATGTGAGAAGCGTGGATCAAGGTAAGCTTGAAATTGCAAAACAAGAAATGGAACGTTTAAACATTTCAATCCTGGGATTAGGCGAACTAAAGTGGACTGTATTAGGACATTTTCAATCAGAAAATAACAAAGTGCTTTACTCAGGGAATGACAAAAACAGAAGAAACTGAATTGCTTTAATAGTGAGGCAAGATGTAGCAAAGGCAGTCAGGAGCTATAATGCAAAGTCTGACCAAACAATATCAATCAGACTTCATGGAAAGCCTATCAACATATAACCATCAATCAGGTTTATGCCCCAACTACAGATGCTGATCAGGAAGAAACTGAAAGTTTTTCTGCAAGTGTTCAGGAAGAAATTGATCACACATCTGAACAAGATATGCTGATAATCATAGGTGACTGGAATGCAAAAGTAAGAAACAAAGCAGAATCAAATGTTGTTGGCAGATTTGGGCTAGGAGCACGGAATGAAGCAGGAGAACGACTCATAGAATTCTGTGAAGACAACAATTTGTTCATTGCAAACACATGTTTCAGGCAACCAAATAGACGATTGTATACATGGACATCACCAGACGGCCACTATAGAAATCAAATGGATTTCATAATTGGCAGAAGATGGAGAAACTCTATTGTCTCTGCTAAAACAAGACCAGGAGCCAACTGCGGTACAGATCATGAATTGTTAATATCGAAAATCAAGATAAAGCTGAAAAGAAATACCAGAACATTCATAGCGCCAAAATACAATCTAAGCAACATTCCTGAAGAGTTTAAAGACCATGTAAAGAACAGATTTGCATTACTAAACCAGAAGAACTATGGGTGGAAACTAGAGATATTATCAAGGAAGAATGTGCAAAGACTATTCCTGTAGGCAAAATAAATGAATAGCCTCGATGGATGACTGTGGAAACTCTTAAAATGGCCAAAGACTGATGAGAAGCAAAAGTAAAAGGTGACAGAAACAGAATCAAAAATCTAAGTGCAGCATTCCAGCGACTTGCACGTAGAGACAAAGAGAACGATTATAATTACTTTCTCACGTAACTCTTCATATCCCTGTCCTCCTGAAAACAACAATTTCACTGTTCTTATGCTTGAGTACCTTTTCAGTTCCTGTACCCCTATAATTCCCTAATTTTTTTCATATTTTGGATTTTTCTGCAAACAGGGGGCTTTTCTCAGGTTTGTAGAAAGATTTTTCTTGCCTGTCCATCCCCCAAAGCTCGAGATCTAAGTATCCACTAAGGCAGGGGTCGGCAAACTCATTAGTCAAAAGAGCCAAATATCAACAGTACAACGATTGAGATTTCTTTTGAGAGCCAAATTTCTTAAACTTAAACTATATAGGTAGGTACACTGTTTATTAACTTTAATTAAAGTTTTAAGTCTTAATTAAACTATAGGTACAGTGAATAAAACTTGATATCATAAACAGTGATCTTATTTATTGATAAAAAATAAATTGTAAGTCCCTGCCATTTCCCCCTCCCCGTCTGGAGTCCTTGTCTGGAGGCCTGGTCTACCGCCATAAAAGCCTATTGGTAGACCTGACCTCCGGCTGAGTCCCACTGGGAGGCCAGGTCTGGCCTCTGGAGGCCCATAGAAGCCAATTGGTAGACCTGGCCTCTGAAGGGGGACTTTTTCCCCTCCTCAGAGTCCAGGTCTACCGCCAAGAAAGCCAGTGGGTAGACACGGCCTCCCAATGGGACTCAGCCAGAGGCCAGGTCTACCAAAGGAAGCCCGCCCCGCCCAACAGCCAATAGGCGGGGGGGGGCAGGAACCGCCGAGCCGCCCGCCCAGCAATCGCGCGGCTGGAGGGGAGGCTTTAGCCTCCCAACCACTGAGGGCAAGGGAAAGGGGGACCTGGCCATTCTCCATGGCGGGGGGGGGGGGGAGAGAGACAGCGCGCCCGCTCGCCTGCTCTCTCTCTCTCTCTCTCTCTCTCTCTCTCAGGTGTGCCGGCTCCGCAGCCCGGCTGCCGGAGCGACCAGGCGCGAGAGCAGGGGCTCCGAACCAAGTTCGGAGAACCGCACTCAATGGGCCAAAGAGCCGCTTGCGGCTTGGGAGCCGCAGTTTGCAGACCCCTGCACTAAGGGAACAAAGCTGGGAATTAGATGGATTGATTCCTCCATTGTTTCATAGTAAAGATGGAATATATAACTTGGTTGGAACTCGTGAAGGCATTCTGTTAGTGTCAGGGCCATCCTCCAGCACAACAACTCTTCCACTGGAGTAAGGGTCCTTGCATTTGATGAAGACTCCCCTTTTAATAGAATGAATTCATAACATTCAGCTTATTTAATTTTTTTAAGTGCACAGAGACTCTGGATTGAAACCAAACAGATTTTCGCTGGCAAAAAAGGAAGGGCGGAAGTCCCCTCATGAACAAAAGCCATGTGGGACAGATGCTGAAGCACGGAGGTGAATTGGGTGGAAAAGGTGGCTATATCCCATGCAACATTAACACATTTTAAAGTAACATAATATTTCTACATCATAAAATTAAATGTTGATCATTTTCCACTATGCATTTGCAGCTGGAAATTTCAAACAAAACCAAAGGATTGCATTTATGGCATCCATTACATCACACATGACTGCAGATGCTGTGATCAACCACACAAGCTCCAAATTTAGGTTACTGCTGCCTAGTGAAAAGGATTATAAGATTATTCCTGAAAGAAAATACTGCTGGCAGTGACAGAGCTGTTCACATTAATCTAGTCTGATGTCTCTGTTTAAAAGTATTGGTTGTTCTTCTAATCAATTAATGTCAAATAATCAATTGACAGCTCAGAAGAAGTTAAAACTCAGCATGCTGTGTGTCCTATTCTATTGACATGACAGCAGCAATCCAAAAAAACCTCATTCCAAATTATTCTTCAGTATAAAACAGAACAGGTAACCTATTTTTAGGCAAAACATATTTTTTCGCTCATTCAGAAACATCACTAGTATACTACCTGTTAGAAATATGACTTCAGTACGTAGCCAAGAATCAACATTAAACCTGAAATTATGACTGAATTTTTTTATCACTTCTAAAAAAACAGATGATCTGCAACAGGTGAGTGGTTTCTTCTGAACAAACAATGGGCAAGGTTAAGGCAATTGATAAAGCAGCTGTCCTTCTATGGTTTCCACTTTCTCCTCAATTAAAGAACGTGGCTGCTGGAATTTTTCTGCTAAGTCAACTTATGGACCTTCCAAATTCACATTTGGGGATCCAGCCCTTGAGATGCATGGCATCATGGACGCTATCAACGTCCTAATGTCCAAGTAAGAGTAAAATGTCAGATACTTTTCTCAAGCAGAGTTATCTGACTTGCATGTGAGGCAAGTGGTAAAAAAGGTTCAGTGAGGTGTCAAAAGATAACCTCAGCAAAATCAGACTCATAAGGGTTGTCCTAGGCTGAGAGATAGTGACTGGTCCCAAGTTATCCAGTAAGCTTCCCAGAAGAGGAGGGATATGAACCCAAGTCCCTTTAATTCCAGTTTAATATTCTAACTGCTATGTCACTCTAGTTTACTAGCTCATGCTAGATAGGTCTCTACAAAGAGCTAGTAGCATAACAGTGAAAAGCGAATGACAGCTAACCTTCAGTTATCAGTTACAGGGAATAAACTAGAGATGAACTACCTTCAACTTGTCCTGGTTATGATCTTCTCCAGGACAGCTGATTGATCACTCTGAGCATAACCCAAGAGATAATATAGGATACAGCCCTATGATGGCTGCTTAACTACTTTCTAGCAGTAGCTACTGAATGTCCACTAGTCCACAGTGGCATACAATCTTTTCCTGTAGACTGGGAGAAGTGGGAGGGGAAGACACAGATACTCATGGTACCCTGGGGCAAGGAGACACCCCCATAACAGAGAGGAGAATCTTCTGAAAGAAGTGGATCTTCCCTGAAGAGTTTGTTATTGCAATCTATGCTTATGTACATCACTTTTTTAAAAAGACTGGGAGAAAAGAGAAGCCAGTGAAAAGTGAGGATTAAAGAGCCCGTCCTGGTCTCCATAAATCAAGCTGGCAGAGAGATAGTGCCAAATCCTATTTAGCAACTTTCAAGCAGCAAGGCAAACTGCAGAAGAACTGTCATCCCCCTGGAAACTAAGCATGGCCTGTTATTACTATTTAGTGCTGGCCTCCTCCCATCAGGTTCTGGATGGTGCGCCTGAGGGAAAAGGAGATAGATGGGCCACACTCCATGCAGAAACAAACAGATCGTTAAGGTAAGCACTATCATTACCATCCTGAGAAAAACCAGCCAGTCATGAGCCAAGTTTAGAATTTAATGAGTTAAAATGACCTCACACCTATGAATTATTAGATGACTGTTTTTGTGTGTGTTCAACAGAGCTATTTATACATTAAATATCAATTCCCCAGCATGACATACGGATTCCGGTCCTTCTCTTACATCACAGCCTCCAACCACTAGCAATATTGGCTTTTCAAATTTTAATAATTTGATTGAAATGTCCGTGTGGGGGGATCTTAATCATGAAGTCCTTTTGAAATGTGATGCTGAATTTTACTACGCAGTCATTCGCTGCTTGTTCCCAAAAGAAAAGTCTGAATAATAATACTGACAATATTCTTTTCTAATCATAAGGTTAATCATAAAGTTAAAAAGGCAGTCATGAGAAAAGTGAACTGAAAGGCATCCAAAGAAAAAACTAAATATTTTAAATTAATAACATAGGACAGCAGAGCCTCATGGGATTAAACTGTGGAAGATCCATACACACTATTTCTATAGCGACATATTTCTATAGCAATGTGACCACCAGCGGTGTTCTGTTGTCTCGTTTACCTTGGTATTGTAATTCCAACAGACAGGATCTAAAACAGACATTTTTGGAATTACAATACCCACCTGATGTTGTAGGGAAACAGATCAACAAAGTCAGAATGATACCAAGAGGTAACCTGCTAAGAAGATAGGCCAAAATGAATAAGCAACAGAACATCATTAGTGGCCACATACAGCTCTCAGTTTAAGCTCATTCAACATATCATTAACAACCTTCAGCCTATGATGGATAATGATACTCTTCACTCATAGGCATTGATATATCAAATCAGATAAATAAAACAAAGTTTGTCTTGACCACAGACAGCCTCCTAACCTTGAACAACTTCTCACCAACAACAATGTTTTTCCTAACATGGACTCTGGGACCAGGGCCTTCAACGAACCCAGATGCCAATTCTGTCCCCATATTCACTCTGGCTACACAATCACCAGACCTAACAACACCAGCAATACCATCTCAGGCTCATTCACTTGTTTATATTTCAACGTTACATAATGCCATCAAATGTCAGCAACTACCTTGTGAGGTAGTTGAGGCTGAGAGAGCTCTAAGGGAACTGTGACTAGCCCAAGGTCACCCAGCTGGCTTCATGTGTAGAAGTGGGGAATCAAACCCAGTTCACCAGATTAGAGTCTGCTGCTCATGTGGAGGAGTGGGGAATCAAACCCAGTTTTCCAGATTAGAGTCCACAGCTCCTAACCACTACACCACGCTGGTTCTATGTGGACTATATGTTGAACAGGTGGTTCTATCCCATTTAGGGCTTTAGAGGTCAAAACCAGCACCTTGAATTGGGACCAGAAGCAGCTTTTCCACTACTGGTATAATAAACTGCCTGTAGTCCGCTCCAGCCAGCAAACTTGCTGCTGTATTCTGGACCATCTTCAAGAGCTTCCCCATGCAGAGCACATCACTCTTACCTGGGAGTCGAAAAGAACATGGATCATTGTGTCCAGATCACATTTGTTGAGAAAGAGCATATCTGGTGAACCTGTCAAGGCAGCTGAAGGCACTATATACTACAGATAGGATCTGAGCATCTAAACATAGATCTGCTCCTTTGGAGAGTTTAATCCCATATGGAGCAGGCTATCAACACCAACTAATGGTAGCTAAATCAAATCTGGATTGAACTTCAGTCTATTGGCCCTCATTCAGTCATTACCACATGCAGATTTAGAATATCTATGTCACCTGAATCAATTGGAAAGGAGAGAGAAAATTGTGTGCCACCTACATATTTATGACACTTAACTCCAAAACTCTGAACAGCCCCTTCTCCTGGCAGTTTCACACAGATGTCAGACAGTGACAACTACTGGACCAGTAGTTTTCCTCCCATAAAGGGATAGGACAAGGTAAGTGTCTTGGTTTTAAGTTCGTTCTGCCAGGGTCGGGGAGGGAGGAGGGATTAGCAGAGGGGTTTAGACAGATCCACAAGAACAAGGAAGGAATGGGGTGAGAGGAGATTTTAGATTTGGCAATAAGGAAGCAATAGTAGAAGAAGAAATTAGCAGAAAAGGTCTAAATCAGACAGAGGCACTTGGCAAAGCTGTCTCCCTAAACGAGGCAGGATGGAAACTGGAGTAGGCGGGTTTCCCACCCAGGAAGACAGGAAGTTAGTTTTTAGTCCTGCCTCCCTGGGCACGTGATGGTAAAACCCGCAAGTTGCAAGAAGCCCTTCACCCCAGAACAAGAACTTACAGGGACACACTTCCCTATCATGTTTTCTGTTCCAAAACTTGATCTGAAACACAACTGAATATAGGTCTAGTAGCTCTTTGGATCTTGGCTGAGGAGCACTGTGAGCTTTATTCACTGCTTGTAAAGTGCTTTGAAACTTTCAGATACTAGGGAGATGGACTGATGGATAGTTTTATATCACAAGTTATCAACTGACAGGAGACAGAGGGAGACAAGAATAAGGGCAAATATGACATGCAGTCTTGATGGAAAAAGAAGATGAAGAAGACCAGATACAAGGAAGAGGTGAAGCTGTTGCTCGTTTTTTTTAAAGATGCAAGGGTTCCCTTATATTTAAAGGGCTTGTGCTCAGCATGGCTGGGTCACATCTCTATACTGCTGTCGAGGAAAGGACTTGCATTACAGTGTCACCAAGGAGACAGACATCTAACGCAAAACTGCAGCTGTTGTGGAAGATGAATGCAATGATAATGGTGACCTCACTAATTAGCCAGCAGAATGTAAAATGCAGGGTTCATGCTCCCACCTCCTGTAAGAGTAGGTGCACTGCCCTTTAAACATGTGCAAATTTGGGGGGCGCTTTGTTGATCACTACATGTATTTATTGGTTTTAATGATATTTATTTACTGTTGAGATGTTGTATTTTAATGGATATGTGCCACCCTGAGACCAACTTTGGTTGGGAAAGGGTGAGGCAAAAACCAAATAAATAAATAAATGACTCAGCACAGTGATGCGGATATACAGAAATACAGCCTCTTGTCCCAGACATTTTATATCTTCTGAAATTTTGATAGCATATGAAATGGCATCAGCTTTTTAATTAATAGTAGAATTTCTAAAGCTTTGTACTAAGGTTATCCACTTATTTATAACTCCTGGCAGTAGACTCAATTGCTCTTGTTCTCCCTTATGGCTGTCCCTGTTGCTCAACATGTGCTGATGATGCACACGCATTCCTAAACTTTGGTTGTTTGTTAGGCAGTTCCAAAAGTACTATCTAGCAGCTTGTGACAATATGTTGGGGAACTTTTTAAACAAATGGGACAACCTTCTCCCAACAAAAGCAAAAGACAGTTTGTTTGGAACACATTTCCAACACCATATATACATCTCATAATAGTAGACTGTATGTTTGCAAGATTTTGGGCACAAGATGTTAATGCACTTAGAACACACAGAAGTGATTTAGGGTGAAAATGAAATGAAAAAGAGAAGGCCTTTTGCTTGGCATGGGTGGGTCACATCTCTATGATGTCCAGAATGGGACTCGTACTGGAGGGTCACCAAAGTTGTCCACAAGCCCAAAGAGTCACCCTCAGCTGGCTTTGGTTTATTGAAATGAGCATATGCAAACTCGGGGCATGCCCAATTTAGAAACAGTTGACTGAAATCATCCTCCATTTCCTACTGCTTAAACATATGGTACAAGAAAATCTCATGAACACCACTTAAAATGTTCCCCGAGTTGCTGATGGGAATGGAGGATATAAAGTGGTGACATAAGCTATAGGTGCTCACCCCACACGCCTCTTCATTCCTAATTCATTCCCAAGGCCAATATCGTCTCCTGAATGAATATGTGCTCATTTTCAAACTCACAATGCAACAAAAGGTCAGAGTTGCAGCAGCAGCCAGTTCTAGGCCAAATGGGGGTGCAAGCACTACCGAGGCATGACATGCCAGTGGACATACTAGTCCCATCTTCTGGTGCCAAACGAGTCTTCTGCTGACCAGGAACCAAGCCTCCTCTCTGACAATCTTTTTAGAAACAGGCTGTTCAAAGTGATAAATCAAGTGAAAATCTATTTCCCTCCACTTGACATTTCGTACAAGATCTGTGCAGCCCACTCTACATGGCTCCAAGACCAACATGAACTATTGGAACAGTCAGAGGTCTCAGAAAAGTTAGCTGCTGAGGATGGAGAATGAACATTGATTCATATGCATCTCTGAAGATATTAGGCCATTCCAGTCAAGTAACAGAGCACATTGGAATACAAGATAGATGCAGAATATCCATGAGACCACCTCCATCTCACCTTCTGGCACAATATTTGAGACCATATCAGGTGATTAGCTATGTTAGTCTGTAATAGTAAAACGAAATTTGAGCCCAGTAGCTCCTTAAAGACCAATTTTAACCTCCCCCCATGTATAAGCTGACGAAGCGAGCTTTGATTAATTAAAGCTTATACCCTGAGGAAAAAGTTGATCTTTAAGGTGCTACTTGACTTGAATTTTGTTAATCCTTTAAGATCAGCTGAGATGTTCACCATCTCGCTCTGCTTCCAGAAGATGTTCAGACATTGTCTTTGGTGAGCTTTCAGGGGATGAGAATTCCAAAGTTGAGGGGCGGACACCAAGAATCCCTGTCCCCTCAGCTTTGGAATTCTCTTCCCCTGAAGACTCACTAAAGACCAAGCCTGCACATCTTCTAGAAGCAGAGATTTTTTAAACATTCAACAAGATACTTGGTGTGGGGTTGGCTGTAAGCACCATCACCACCACTAACAACAACAAAAAGACAAAGATACTTCATGAATAAGCTGCCCAAACAAAGGAGATCTGCTTTCTAAAAAAAAAAAATTCTGCTTTTGTCAGCAGAATCTGCTAAGAGAAAAAAGCTCTGTGTCATGCAGCCACTGTTTAATTTTAGCACTGCAAAGGATTTGCATACACGGCTTCTCCTCCCCATTTAAAAAATAGAAGATGTGAGAATTAATCTAGCCACCCGGAATTGGAAAGGTTTCCTCTCCCTGCCCGCCTGCTGCATAAAACCAGAACTTAAACATGAGGGGGAGAGAGGGTTCTCTCCTCATACATTATGACAGATAAATGGCTTTGGCAGTACTGTTCTCGGCTTCTGGGGAAACCATTGATCAAATTCTTCTAAATAAGAACATAAAACAATACAAATGAATGGATAGGAATTAATATTCATATTGAAGTTCCTGGAGGCAAAGAACAGCCATGATTGTTTATCAGAGAGGGAATTGCCAAAAAGGAGAGAAGCAGATGGCTGGATCATACTACATACCATAGGAAGACACTTTCTCTTATTAATGCATAAATATTAATTAATCAGTCCACACAGTATTAGAGGGAATGGCAACAGTGATAATTAATAAAGGGACATAATGGTATCTTCTGGGTTGTATCAAGTAAAACAAAGAGCAGCCATGCCAACAGCTTGGGCCCCAAATAAATTGTGCATAAGTGGAATGCTCTTCTGTGCATGTACAGGGATGGAGGAAATCTGTGATCCCACCCTATCAGCACCAGTGACAGCCCTTCACATTACTCAAAAAAATGTTCTGGAGGTTCCCTCCAAGTTCAGGATGGGTTTTCTTGGGGTACAGGGAAGGAAGAGACGAAAACCCAGAAGACGGGGTTGGGAGACAAATCTGCTAACCTCAAAATGGTTTTCCTCAGTAAGGCACAGCAATTTGGAGTACTTCAGTGAATAACTTCGAACACCTTTTTGAGGGTTATCCCTTTTTTGTGATACACAACATGAAAACATAAGCCTATCTTATACTGGGCCAGATAATAGGTCTATCAAGGTCAGTATTGACTGATCTGACTGGTAGGAGGTTCTCTGATACAACAGGGTTGAACTTACTTGTAACTGTTGATCATTGAGTGGTCACCTGTACAGTCACATATAAGTTACTGAACATGTGCAGGCCTGCTGAAGAGATTTTGAAGCTCAAAAACTCTAGAAGGTGCTTCTAGAGCCAGCGTGGTATAGTGGTTGAGCAGTGGACTCTAATCTGGAGAACCAGGTTTGATTCTCCGCTCCTCCACATGAAGCCTGCTGGATGACCTTGGGCCAGTCACAGTTCTCTCAGAACTCTCTCAGCCCCACCTACCTCACAAATGTCTTTTAGCCACTTTGAGACTTCTTACAGTAGAGAAAAGCAGGGTATAAAAACCAACTCTTCTTCTTCTCTTCTCCACATTGCTTTCCTGCTATTTCCAGCATAAAAGGAGGGGGTTGCGCACCCTTATGTTCCTCACTGCCACCATCGGAGTGATTATTATTACAATCAACAGAGCTCATAGCAGGGCAGGAGGGAGGGATGTGTGACTGCACAGGTGACCACTGGATGAACACGTCACAAGTAAGTGTAATCCTGTTTTCTTCATCATGGTACGTGTGCAGTCCCACAACATGGGAGAGTAGCAACCTTATTTACCAAGTCATGGAAGGTAGGTGAGCTTCTAGATGAATATTGCTTGGAGTAATGCACTTCTGACTGCCGCATCCTTCATGGAATCCATATCCATGGAATAGTGCTTGATGAAAATGCAAGCAGAGGGACCAGGTGGCCGCCTTGCATACCTCTTAGAATCATAGAGTTGGAAGGGACCACCAGGGCCATGTAGTCCAACCCCCTGCACAATGCAGGAAACTCACAACTACCTCCCCCACTCAACCCCAGTGCCCAGAAGATGGCCAAGATGGCCATTTTTTCTCCTGGAAGGCCTTGCTGGATTGCTGTTGAAGTAGACTATGCCCTGGTGGAATGGGGATGGAACGTAATTAGCAGCGAACTCACACAAGCTGGTAGCATAACTGGATGCAAGTGACAATCCATCTAGAAATGGATTGTGTGGAAAGTTGATGGCTTATTTAGGGCCTGAATATGAGATGAACAGGTTATCATCCTTTCTGAAACTTCTGTTTCTGTCAAGGTAAAATAGCAAAGCGTGGAGGTCAACTCAATTTCGTTCTGTGGCTGCGGAAGGAATACTAGCAGACTGAGATCTTGATTAAGGTTGAATTTCAAAACTATCTTGGGCTGGAATTCAAGGGATGGCCGCAAAACAACCCTCAACGTGGATTTTTTGAGGAAGGGGGGCATGGCTGTTCTGGAACTGTGGCTTTATGACGGAAGGAATAAAAAGACTTGGATGACTTCGATAATTTTTTTCAGCATGCTTGTGCTTTTGAGGCTGCATTTCTATCAGCTGAGCTGGGGACTACAGGCAGGGGTAAGTCCTAAGTTTTGCCTTTACTAAACCTAAGCCTAAATCAACTGAGAAATAACTAAGTGAGGTTTGCTGGGAGAGCATTGTGTTTGTTGTGCCACAGGGTGAGTGGGTGATTAAAGCTTGATTGCTGTCTTAAAGCTTGATTGCTGCTCCTAAAGAGGGGGGTTTTGATTGGTGCTGGGCGGAGCTGGTGTCTGAAAGGCAGGGGCTGTGAGCATATAAATTGCAAAGGCCCCTGCTCGCCAGAAGCGTGAGCCTGGATCGTGACTGGGATCGTGTAATAAATCTTGTTATTTGGTATAGGAAGAGTGTGGGGTTGAAAAATCAAAGAATAATATAATACTAAATTGATTAATAAAATACCAGTTATGAAGGTAGAAAGCCAGGAGGTGAGGGGGCCATCCAGTGTGCTGCATGGAGTGTAACATGTATGATTATCTGCCAGCTAGACAGAAGTCATGGGTGTGTGCTCGGTGCAGGGAGCTCCTGGCTCTCAGGAAGCAAGTTTGCTTCCTTGAGGCCAAGGTAGCTCAACTGGATGAGCTGAGGCAGGCAGAGAGAGAGGTGACTAAGGACTCCGGGGATGAAATAGTCACATCCCAGTCCCAAGGTGACGGCAACCTGCCAGTCACGGATGATGGAGCCCTTGGGGAGGGAGGCCATTTCACTGAGGTAAGGGGATGTGGTACCTTAGAAGGGACCTCTTCCTTGGTGGATGAACAGATATCCTCTTGTACCGAGGATATGCCTGGGGGGGGGGCTTCTTGTAGTGGGGGATTCAATCCTTAGGAATGTAGATAGCTGGGTTTCTGGTGGGTGCATGAACCACATGGTGACTTGCCTGCCTGGTGCAAAGGTTGCGGACATTACTTGTCATATAGGTAGTCTGGTAGATAGTGCTGGGGAGAAGCCGGTGGTTGTGGTGCATGTTGGCACCAACAATGTGGGGAAATGTAGTCTGGAGGTCTTCGAATCCAAATTTAGGTTGCTAGGCAGGAGACTAAAAGCCAGGACCTCCAAGGTAGCTTTCTCAGAAATGCTACCTGTTCCACGTGCAGGACCAGCTAGGCAGGCATAGTTGGTGAGTCTCAACGCGTGGATGAGACGGTGGTGCAGGGAAGAGGGGTGGTGCAGGGAAGAGGGCTTTAGATTTGTAAGGAACTGGGCAACATTTTGGGACAAGCCGGGCCTATACAAAAGGGATGGGCTCCACTTGAACCAGGATAGAGCAAGACTGCTGGCGCGTAATATAAAAAAGGTGGCAGAACAGCTTTTAAACTGAACCTGGGGGGAAAGCCGACAGGAGCTAAGAAGCATTCAGTTCGGACAAACTCAGTGCACACGGACAAAGGGAAAATTGCTTCAGATTGCCCACATGGGAATTACTTGGACATGGAAGGGGATGGGGAAAAAATGCTGGATAGCCACTTAAAGATTCCCAAAGGCACATGCCAGGCAAGTCGAAAGAGAGAAACAGTGTGGAGATGTTTCTATGCTAATGCTAGAAGCCTCCAAGCAAATATGGGGGAGTTAGAGTGCATGGCTTTAAGAGAAAACATAGATATAGTGAGCATTACAGAAACCTGGTGGAGGGGAGAGAACCAGTGGGATATGGTCATCCCTGGTTATAAACTGTATATAAATGACAGGGAAGGGCATATTGGATGGGGTGTTGCTATGTATAGCAAGGAAGGCATAGTGTCTAAAAAGTCCATAAAAAGGGCAGACTCGTCCACAGAATCCTTATGGGTGACGATTCCGGGCCCCAAAGGTGATTTAGTACTGGGGACGTTCTATTGGCCCCCTGACCAAATGGCTCAGGGTGATCTTGAGATGGAGAATGAAATTAGGGAAGCATGTAACGGTAATGAAGTAGTAATAATGGGAGACTTCAACTTCCCTCATTTCGATTGGATAAATGTATGCTCCAGTCAAGCCAAAGAGATAAAATTTTTAGACATCCTAAATGACTGTGCCCTCAAACAGTTGGTCATAGACCCAACCAGAGGGGAGGCGATCCTGGATTTAATACTCCGTGGTGCTGCCAGTGACTTGGTGCGGGATGTGGATGTAGTTGAGCCAGTTGGCAATAGTGATCACAATGGCATCAAATTTAATTTATATGTAAGTGGGAAAGGGACTGGGAAATCTCACACAATTACCTTTGACTTTAAAAGAGGGAACTTCTCTAAAATGAGAAAACTAGTAAAGAGGAAGTTGAAAGGAACAGTTAGGAGGGTTAAATTTCTGGAAATGGCTTGGGGGTTACTCAAGTCCACATTACTAGAGGCTCAGCTAGATTGTATACCGCAGGTCAGGAAAGGTAGTAATAAGGAATAAGGAACAGTTAGGAGGGTTAAATTTCTGGAAAAGGCTTGGGGGTTACTCAAGTCCACATTACTAGAGGCTCAGCTAGATTGCATACCGCAGGTCAGGAAAGGTAGTAATAAGGAACCGAGGCAAATAGTGATAACAAGGCAGGAAGTCCTAGAACGTCTAGACAAACTGCAAACTAACAAGTCACAGGGACCAGACGGTATTCATCCTAGAGTTCTTCAAGAACTCAAATGGGACATTGTTGAACTTCTAGCAAAGATATGTAATACGTCCCTTCGATCAGCCTCTGTACCAGAGAACTGGAGAATGGCCAATGTAACACCCATTTATAAAAAAGGTTCTGGGGGGACCCAGGAAATTACAGGCTAGTTAGCTTAACATCTGTTCCAGGTAAATTGATGGAAAGTATTATTAAAGATAGAATTGTCAAGCATATAGAAGGGCAGGGTCTGCTGAGCAAAACCCAACATGGCTTCTGTAAAGGTAGGTCCTGTCTCAGAATCAATAAGAACGTGGACAGAAATGAGCCTGTTGGACATTGTGTATTTGGATTTCCAAAAAACTTTTGACAAAGTCCCCCACCAAAGACTACTAAGCAAACTTCATAGTCATGGGATAAGAGGACAAGTCCTCTTATGGATTGAGAGCTGGCTGAAAAATAGGAAGCAGAGAGTAGGAATTAATGGTCAGTTCTCACAATGGCGAGATGTGAGCAGTGGGGTTCCTCAGGGATCTGTGTTGGGACCAGTGCTTTTCAACCTGTTCACCAATGACCTGGAGTTGGGGTAAACAGTGAAGTAGCCAAGTTTGCAGATGACACCAAATGGCGAGATGTGAGCAGTGGGGTCCCTCAGGGATCTGTGTTGGGACCGGTGCTTTTCAACCTGTTCATCAATGACCTGGAGTTGGGGTTAAACAGTGAAGTAGCCAAGTTTGCAGATGACACCAAATTATTTAGGTCATCTGTTGAAGCTGGAGGGTGAGAGATTCAAAACAGATAAAAGGAAGTATTTTTTCACACAACGCACAGTTAAATTGGGGAACTCCCTGCCCCAGGATGTGGTGATGGCTGCCAACTTGGAAGGCTTTAAGAGGGGAGTAGACATATTCATGGAGGAAAGGGGTATTCATGGCTATTAGTTAAAATGGATACTAGTCATGCTGCATACCTATTCTCTCTAGTATCAGAGGAGCATGCCTATTATATTGGGTGCGGTGGAACACAGGCAGGATAATGCTGCTGCAGTCGTCTTGTTTGTGGGCTTCCTAGAGGCACCTAGTTGGCCACTGTGTGAACAGACTGCTGGACTTGATGGGCCTTAGTCTGATCCAGTAGGGCCGTTCTTATGTTCTTATGCTTATTACGAGCCTTTTTATGGGAAGGCTCTGGAGCATTTCTCTTAGATGATTCTGGGGATGTTAGTGGATGGAATCCTTTTTGGCATTGAAGCCAGTGCTGAGGGTTCTGAAACCAGCTTTGGCATTGTGTTTGGACGATTGTTGGAAGTGGTGCCGGACAAAGCTTTCACCCACAGAGTGGATTTCAAACTTGACACTCTGCTATGTCTTACCTGGGGAGTAAATGGCCTACATACTGGGCACCTCAAGACATTGTGCTCTTCACTGAGGCACAGTAAGCACAAGATATGGAGAATTTTTGGCCCTGCAAGTCATGCATTTTTTAAAGAGAGCTTTCTGGGCCATGTTATTTGAGGCTGGCTGCTTTGAATTCTCTTTGTAACAAATTTGATGTGCCAAAAGCAGAAGAAGGCCTGAAGGCTGCAAATGTCCTCACACAGAGCTTCAAAGAGAATAACCTTTCTCCACAGCGGCTGAAAGAGAACTGAGTGAAGGGTGCTCCCTCCTTCCTTTTACACTGGAAAAGGCAGGAAAGCAGTTTGGAGGCGGGGGAAGGAGTATCCTATAGTGTTCCTGAGCTTCATAATCTTTTTCGTGGCAGGCCTGCGCAGCAACTCATGACGATGAAACCTATTATGAGAGTGTTTTACTTGTAGATGCCAGGGATTGAACCTGGGACTTTCTGCATGCAAAGCAGTCTCTACCCCCGAGCCCCAGTCCCTCCATAGCAGAAAAAAACCTGTTCTACTTTGGGTTCAAGCCACTAAAGATTGAGACCTGATTTAAAATATGGCCACAGGAAAGCAAAACTGTACCCATCAATGAACTCTGTTATGCCAGCTTTCCCTTCTTGCTTCTATTTCACTGCATTATATAACACTCTTGAATTTTAAATGGAGCACTCCCAGCTAGAATATTGGGCTAGGTTCTACGAGACCCAACTTTGAATCCCCATTCTGCTATGACAGCTTCCTGAGCGACCTTGACCCAGACCCACTCTCTCAGCCCAACTTGCTCTCAGGGCCACTGTGAAAATAAAATGGAGGCGAGATGAATTATATAAGCCACTTTGAGTCTTCATTGGGGAGAAAGGCAAGGTGCAAATGAAGTAAATAAATAAATAAATAAATGAAATTAAAGATACTAAACTGCTTTGGCGAGACCCTGCTTAGCTAGAAGGAGCTGAATGGAGGATTACCTTGGCTAGCTCATCAATGAAACACACGTGTGTAACAGGATCTCTTTTCTTGGACAATACTTTCTGCAGGTGCTGCACCTGAAAAGTGAGGAGACATTGTATGAAACCTGATTTATTTTTTTAAAACTATACTATGATGGAAACAGATGTTTAAGCAACCAAATACCTGTCCACAAGCGGCACAGATCTGATCCATCAATTTTTCCATGTTTGTCCACAGAGCTGCTCTAAAGGCTGCTGTGTTTCCTGGTGTTGGCATAGCTGCTCGCCCTGGGCCACCTAAAGGGGTTTTAAAGGACAATTTGCATCAAAGCTGAACACACAAACAAACTCATATTAAGTAGCAACATTCAGAATCTCTAGATGTATATCTGCATCTTATGTCTAAAGCGACCTTACAAGAGCCATGCTCCCTTAAGCAGGTAGAGAGCAGCAACAGAGTCTTGGTTTGGCAAATTTCTAGCCTCTGCTCTGCCATGAAGATCACTGAGTTGTCTTCCGCAAATCACTACCTACTGCCCCCTTCCACCTGCTTATCTCTTGTTATGCTTATAGCATTTTTGAGAAATGAGATTTAGTGATGGAAGCCACCAGTTGCTACCATGAATTGAAATCTGGATAAAAAATAGAGTAGCACGCTGCAAATATGAAGTGCAACATGTTTCAACTAAGAATAGCTTGGCATTGGGCCACAACTTTTCCACACCACAACTTGCAGGGTCACCACACCAAAGGAAAACAATTTACCAAACAATAAAGCATGTCATACTGATACGAAGTTGCAGAATTGTGTTAAATCCCCTTTGTGGAGATACTACGTTACATTACCTGGAGGTGTTCTAATACAGATTATTTAAAAAACAATAGTACCTCGAACCACTGTTTGTGAAGGCTGAGTCAAAACTTTAATATCCAAGGCATTGTTGATGTTCTCCTCCAAGGATGCACAATATCCATCTACAACATTCATAATTGTGTCTTTTAAGGTTCCCAAATTATAGAAAACTTGAAGAGCAGTTCCAACTTGAGTAGGATTCTAAGAGGAGATAGAGAAGACCAGATACTAGAAGGTGACAATGTTGCTATGAATAAATTTAGCCCTCAGTCCTGATTTCATAGCCCTGCTGCATTTAGTTCATAAGGCTGCCGACGTATGAAAAAATGTGAGTCTATTGATCATTTTTTTCAACAATAGGTTGATTAGTTCGATACATATATAAATATATGTGAATATTACAAAAACCTCAATATGTGCCTTTTTGAGACATTGAAAGACATGTGAGACTAACTTATAACAAAGTAAACAAAAGGTACGACCCATTGTTGTCAAAGGGCCAGCTTATATTTTGATAGTAATTATGGTCAAATTATTTACATTCTCAAAGGAACACGGTACTGTAATGCGTGTGTGTAAAGTGCCTTCAAGTCGCAGCCGACTACTGTACGGTAAATTCCTTATAAAAACAGTACAAGATGCAAACATAAACAAGCATCACTTAGAACATTACTAATAAAATATGCACATGCATTGATTAAAATTGCCCTTAAGCTATCAATCAAAGCTTTGGTTTAATTAGTCAACTAAGTGAATCAACTAAATCTTTAGCTCATCAATATGTCAATTAAAATTATTAAAGCTTGCAGCCCTAAAACTGAATACTGGTACTATTTTCCTGGGCAAGGAAACAGCAAGAAGAAAGCCGAGCTGAACAGGAAGCAGAAATTACAATTCCTATTGATCTATTCATTGATCTGGAAATCAAGTAGAAATAATGACTCTGAGTGAGGATAACCTGCCTGGGGGAGAGGGTCTCATAGCAGACTCCAACTCCCAACAGACTCCAACTCAGCAGGGAACTTCCCACAAACCTTTCACAGGAGGAGGAAGAGTAAGAGTTCCTGTTTCCCTGGAAGTAACAACGTACAACATTTCAGTCTGAAGGAACCTACCAATTGTCCAAGGCTGTTCCATTTCCTAGAGGTCCACATTAGAGAAGGCAGATAACACAACTGAAAATCATTCAGAAATGCCACAGAACAAAGCATGAAGCCACATCACTGTCCTTTTAAATACCACGATGCTTCACTTGAGCAGAAGGGGTCTGACAGTCCTCAAGTTCGATTGGGGGATGAAAGGGTTTAGCTGGACTTTGTCAGTCAACTCTCTGCTATCCTTAGGAGCTGTCTCAGGTCCTGTATTATGATTCCCAGCTATCTGCAACTGTTCACCATTGGTGTTCCCAGACCTTGCCTAGCACTTCAAGATAGTTGCTGACCATAACAATATTACTTAAAAAGGAACTTTATTGGAGCATAACATAAATATTTCATTTTCTTTGTCAAAGAGCCACACGGTACTGTACTAAGCCACATTAGGAGGAGGAGGAGGATCATCACCATCATCATATTTTACCCCGCTCTCTTCCTGGCCAGCTCGATGGATTGGATCCAGACAGCTTTCTTGCTTAATCTTGCCCAAGCCCCCTCCTTACAACATCCCACATGGCTTTTGTGCATGCATATCCTGTAATCCCCACCATAGCCTTATTGGTGGTCAAAGGGGACTCCATCCTCCCTTTTTCACCAGCAGAAAAGCCGGCTGGAACCAATCCTACGGCCACACAGTTAAAATTACTTAACTGTGTAACCTTTTGGTACCCTTAGTAACCTTTTGGTTACTAAGTAACCTTTTGGTACCCTTTAATGATTCTGTCAAACATCCAACAAAGACAGAATAGGTGAGATTCTGCTTTGCATCTATTCAAGTCATGCTTATGGGAAAAGCAAAAGCTGAGATTCTAATTTGCATTAAAGATTTGAGTAAAGAATTACTCCCAGAATCATTAATGTGGAGTGCAAAGATGTAATCATGTATATGCAGCATAAATTTCAGCAAGATCACTTCTGCCTCAATATGTAATTATTCAGAATTTAATGAGCAGCCCTAGAGAGAGAACAAGATGGAGAACCTATGGGTCTAAAGGGAATTAAAGAGAAGAAGAAATAAGTGAAATCAGATTATCAACCTAAGAAGGAGGAGGAATAAGAATTATATTAGGTTTCCTGTATGGGACCTCAAGGGTTGTCAGACAAAGTTTCAACTCTGCTGTAAACAGATGCAGCCTATTAATGGTGCATATGTATTCATAGCTCACATAATGTAATTATTTCAGAACCTGTTAACAATCAACAGTCAACAGCACAACAAATGGAATTACAGAGACAGGGAGGGCATTTAACACAATGGGTCTTATCTGGAAGGGATCAGCTTTAACTATTAACCACCTCATTTCTGAAATGTGCCAGAGAAATGCTAAAAGTGGCAGTTGCAACTACAGAGGGATCTAAATTAAAACTACAGAGGGATATACATTAAAATATAGGCAAGTAAAATTTGACCCTTTATTTCCAAGTAACCCAGTAGTATGACATACACATGTAAATAAAAGAAACAAGAGGGCTTCTTCATAGATTTTGGAGAATTGGCTACAAAGTGGAAAGCAGCAACCACTGATACTATGTCATAGGCTGCTTCTGCATGGATGTTTCCCCCCCACTTTGCTAAGAAATTGGGGGGGAAACAAAAACTGGCATCCACATTATGTCATGGTCTAATTGTGCCTCAGTCTTTGGTACAGTGGCGGACCTACATTTTTGGGGCCCTGAAGCTTCAACTGTTATGGGGGCCCTTTCGCAACCAGCAACAATAGGGCAACATCCAACAAGGTCCAAAGGGCCTTGCTGTCCTTGCAAGGACCTTGAGGCCCAAATGGTGGAGTCCTTGAAAATGGGCCAAACATATGGTTGCCAACCTCCAGGTACTAGCTGGAGATTTCCTGCTATTACAGCTTATCTCCAGCTGATAGAGATCAGTTCACCTGGAGAAAATGGCTACTTTGGCAATTGGGCTCTATGACATTGAAGTCCCTCCCCTCACCCCACTCTCCTCAGGCTCTGCCCCAAAAATCTCCAGCCGGTGGTGAAGAGAGACCTGGCAACCCTAACCATACAGTGAGTCCCTTCCCACCAGCAACGAGGTCTTCCTTAATGGGGTTGTTCTACGGCAGATCACCACAATTCTTAAAAAAAATTAATGACTACATCTTTAACACTTAACATTAGCAAAGATATAATCAAAAACTTACCAAAAACAAACAAAAAGAAAATTTGGAGGAACAAAATTCACACCACTCAACATCAAGGCACAGGAAAAGTATTGGTTCATTCTCTACAAGTGTGCGGTTTCCTCAACAAGGGCCAGGGCTTTTTCAGCCCTGGCCCCAGTCTGATGGAATACTCTTCCGAGTAACATCAGGGCCCTGCGGGACCTTCAGAAGTTCTGCAGGGCTTGTAAAACAGAGCTATTCCACCAGGCCTACAATTGAGGGCAGCCACAGGTTGTCGTTATCTGGCCTCCCTCCCCTCTCCTCTTTGTTACCTGCTGTTGTTACCTGCTGTCAGGTAAGGGAGAGGAATGGGGATCTTCAGTAGCTGCCACCACTCTAGCGTGGGCCTAAACTCAGGAGGGCCCAGAGAACCCTACCTGCCCCTGGCTGCTTCTTCTCCCAACAGGGTATACTTTCTAGGTGACCAAATGAGGCGTGAGGACCCAGGCAAAGTAACAGTTTATTAAAGAAGTCTAATAATAATGATAACTCAGTCCACAATAGGATGACATAACCAGTCAAGGCAAGCAATCAAACAAATAAAAACAAACCCTAACGTGTCCATCTTTACTGTCCCTAGCTGTCTCCTGGCACTAGGCCTCAGGCTAACTCTCCCCTTCCTGTAGGAGGGATCTCTCTATCTGCAGCAGCCTCTCCCCAGCCCTGCTCCTCAGGAGTGAACCTCCTCCCTTTTCAGGCAAGGCCTTTTATTCCTTCCCCCCAGGCACCATTCCCTTACCAACGATTGGCCCCAGCCTTCCCTCCAAATCCTCTTCCACCAGTTACAAGGCCCAGAGGGTACCTGGGGGATGTAGGCCTGGTAACTACTTTAGTATAGGCCTCCTTAGGGCTTGTAGGCTGCACTTGAGGCCTAGGATCATGATACCTGCCCTGAGCCCAGCTTTGACCGGGAACGAGGGCGTGCTATACATTTAACTAACGAATAAATAAATAAATAAATAAATAAATAAATAAATAATAGGGAGATAGAAGGTCATCAGAGCGGGCTTGTTAGGATAAAGAGGTGAAAATCTGATTTTTTGTGTTAAATTGCACAAGCAATACTAGTACAGCCTGAACTGAGAATTCAGATGAGGAAAGGTTGAAGGAGCTGGGTATGTTTAGCCTGGAGAGGAGACAACTGAGAGGGGATATGAAAACCATCAAGTACTTGAAGGCCTGTCATATAGAGGATGGTGCCGAGTTGTTTTTTGTTGCCCCAGAAGGCCAGAGCAGAGCCAACGGGTTGAAATTAAATCAAAAGAGTTTCCGTCTAGACATCAGGAAGAATTTTCTAACAGAGCAGTTGTTCAGTGGAACAGGCTTCCTTGGGAGGTGGTAAGCTCTCCTTCCCTGGAGGTTTTTAAGCAGAGGCTAGATGGCCATCTGTCAGAAATGCTGATTCTGTGACCTTAGGTAGATGATGAGAGGGACGGCACCTTGGCCATCTTCTGGGCATGGAGTAGGGGTCACTGGGGGTGTGGGGGGAGGGCAGTTGTGAATTTCCTGCATTGTGCAGGGGGTTGGACTAGATGACCCTGGTGGTCCCTTCCAATTCTATGATTCCATGATTCTGATTCTATGATTTTTATTGTTCTGACTGGCTCTAGCCTAAAGGCTGAGCTATCGAACTATTAAACTTTGTACCAACAAAGGATCTGAGGATCCAGCTGCCAAAATGTAGGCTATGAATAGATTCTGGTGAGCTCAGTGAGCCCTTACAGCTGGGGGTTCGAGCGCTGCAAGTCCCTGAGAAAATTTAGAAATTTGACCGCTTACAGCAGTGGTTCCCAACCTTTTTTTGACCAGGGACCACTAGGACTTTTTTGTTTGGAGCAGGGACCCCAAGGTTCAAAATAAAAATTCAGAGAATTTGAAAATAAACTTTAATCATAACTGTTAGTTAAATATTAAATTTAGAATAATATTTGAATATATATATATTTTATAACAGAGAACTTTTAATTGAAAATATTAATTTATTATGGGTTTATAACTTTGTTTCGCGGACCTTAATTTAGTTCTCGTGGACCTCTGGGGGTCCGTGGACCACCGGTTGGGAACCAGTGGCTTACAGGGACATTTTGAGGCCATATGAAATGGGTATTAGAGCATATTCTAAGGTCAATATTAAATACTTAAACCCATTGGCTTATGATTCTATCACTAAAAAAACTCCATTGATTTTGTTGAGAAATTCACTTATTTAAAAAAAAAGTTGCTTCAGGGGCCCCTCCGGGATTAGGGCCCTGAAGCTTAAGCTTCATTAGTTTCACAGTAGATCCGCCTCTGCTTTGGTATGCTCTTTCCCAAAAGCCTGCCATTCTCCATCTTATTGAGAAGAAAGAAGTCTGGATGGGAAAGCATGCATTTTCAAATGTCTCACCCACATTTTCCTTCCACCAGCCCCTCACAGCTTCCATTTTTCCTGTTGTATCACCAGAGGACTTTTGTGGGAGCTTTTTAACATCAGCAATGCCTTCAGTGCTATAATGTTATAGCGCTAAAACAATGATCTTTTTTATATCTGATGTTGGGGTACGGGTGTACTGTAAGTTAAATATGAGCAGTCAGTGTGACACAGTGGCAAAAAAGGTTAATGTAGTCTTGGGGTGTATCAAGAGGCATAACATCTAAACTGCAAGATGTCAAAGTCCCACACCACATTAGTCAGGCCGCATCTGGTGTACTGTGTGCAATTCTGGAGGCCTCACTTCAAAAAGGATGTGGACAGAATGGAGAGAGTGCAGAGGAGAGTGTTGAGGATGATTAGGGGCCTGGAAACCAAGCCCTACGAGGAAAGGCTGAGGGACTTGGGAATCTGGAGAAGAGGAGGTTGAGGAGAAACATGATTGCTCTATTTGAAACGTTGTCACTCAGAGGGCAGAGAGCTGTTCCTGTTTGCAGCAGAAGATAGGACTCGCAATAATGCATATAAATTATGGGTGGAAAGGCACCAGCTGCATATTAGGATTTTTTTTAACAGTAAGAGTAGTTCAGCAGTGGAATCGGCTGCCTAGGGAGGTGGTGAGCACCCCTCACTGGCAGTCTTCAAGCAACAGCTGGATGAACACTTGTCAGGGATGCTTTAGGCTGATCCTGCATTGATCAGGGGGTTGGACTAGATGGTCTGTGTGCACCCTTCCAACTCTATCATTCTATGTTCTTGATATAGTGAAACCAACTTGACCGAGGAGACAAGGCATGGCAGAAATATATTAATTAGGATTAACATAATACCGTATATACTCACGTATAAGCCGAGTTTTTCAGCCCAAAAAAAGGGCTGAAAAAGCCGAACTCGGCTTATATGCGGGTCAATACGGTAGGGGAGGGGAGGGAGGAGGAAGGAGGAAGGGGGGAACTTACCACCGCCGCCTTTTCCAGGCCGGGAGCAGCCTCCAGAGGCCCCCTGCGGCCGCAGGGAGGCCGCTCAGCCGCCCCCGCCGCCTTCTCCCGGCTGGGAGCAGCCTCCAGAGGTCCCCTGCGGCCGCAGGGAGGCCGCGCCGCCGGGCCCGCGCCACTTCCCGCCGCCAGGAGCGGCCTGGGGGGGCCTCCTGCAGCTGCAGGAAGGCCGCCCCCGCCGGATCCGCCGCTTCCCACCGCCAGGAGCCCAGTCAGGTAAGCCTGCGGGGGGGGGAGGGGTTATAAGCCGACCCTCGGCTTATACGCGGGTGCCTAATTTTTCCCCATTTTTGGGGAGAAATTAGGCACCTCGGCTTATACGCGGGTCGGCTTATACACGGGTATATATGGTACATAGCAGACAGATCTGTTCCACTTGACTAACACTGGATACCAAATCCTGCTTCTTCTTCGGACTGGGGTGGGCAAGGTCAGTAACATTCTAATTTCATCGAACATGCCACTGCATATTTGAATTTGTATCACACTTAATAGTGAGATGATTATACAAACTTTCCTTCATGAATACATTGGGGGAAAAATCTGTCTGTTCACTTACCCATAAATAGACTTGTGTCAGGAAAAGCATGCAGCACCAGGCTCTCTGCTTGTAACACTGAGATCAGAAAGATCTCATTTTAATACTGTCTAAACCAATATCTAGCTCTAAGCCAGTAAAGTAAGCCAATATGTCTTAGGGAAGCTCTAATTCTTAATATATTTTGCGTGGAATGCCATGGCAGTGTAGATTAACCACTGGGAGGAAAGGGAGGTAAGACTAGGACATGTAATAAAAAGACATTTAGTCATTCTTCAACAAGTTCTTTAATAAAATCTACCGCTAAATTGGGGGGGGGGGAGTAGTGATTCATACAGAAAAGGAAAAATAAATATTTTTGAAGCTAGCAGCTTTCTTTCTACCACAAAAATATGATTGTTGTCATGATCACCGTATTGGAACCTACCCACACTGTGTGTGGGGTGGGGGTGCTGTCATAAAAGTGGGAACATAAAATGAAAGGATTTTATGAACCACAGTGACAATAAAGCCTCACAGATGAGCACTAGAATGTGAAGAGCTGTTTGTGAAGCAATATGGGGAAGCACAGACTAGTATCTGTAAATTCCCCATTCTCCACTCCCTAAATCTCTCGTTCTAATTTTGCATTTATGAATCACAGCCACCTACTACCTCAGACATGCATTTTTTTTATTCTTGGTTTTTGTTTAAAAGTGAGACGAGGCTTGGGTGTAATAGGGATGGGGAAATCTCACTAGCCTAAAAAAAGGACATTGCCAACAGATGCAATGCTCATCAGTTAGATTACGCTGCCTATCTAGCCAACATACATAGGAGAAAATATGCCAGATAGCCTGCAAGTTTTATGGCAGGCACACAATAAAGCCTTTTACAGCACAGCTGAAAGTGGCGATTGGTTTAAATGAATTTATAAGCTGTTTTCCATTCAGTGTGCCACTGTCAATACCCGCTGATGTTCCCACCGGGACTCCTGTTATACAGCATCTCATTTCTACTTTATTTTGATGGGAAGAAAGTTAGCATTTGAAAGTTCAGCGTGAATACAGTTGTAAAACTGCCACGAAATAATATAGAAAGCTGCAAAAATGGCAAGCGCTCTGCATTTTTACATGGTATCTAGTGTACTGAAATGTTCAAAAGGGAAACATTAGCCATTGTGGATGCTTCCAGAGTTTGTACAATCCACATGCTTCAAGGAGGCGATGGTTTTGAAAGAAGGATGTTAATTCAGGGTTTTTGCCTAGCTTAACTACTACTGCTATTTAATGCTAACTTGTAAACATGATAATTGCTCTCAGTGATGCTTAGATTCCCTATATGTATGAATGCTCCCTAGCGAAAATGACACAAATTAAGCAGCAGGTGAATTTCTGACATGGCAGGATCCACCTAGTGGCCTTTGTACAAGTATCACACCCATTCTGCTTCTGTTGGCTATAAGGCAGAACCTAGCAGCATGTGCACTTTTATCAAGGCAAGAACTTAAGTGACCTGGGTTGGGAAGTCATGCCACCACAAGAGGATCCAACTCCCACACAAAGAGGTACAACAATCTCAACTCTCCCACTGCCAATATACAGGGGGAGTATTACTAATCCCGAATACAGCCACTGCATGTTAGTTTTGCAAGATGGCACATGTTAATCACAGGATCTTGTGAAGATTCTGATATCCCTAAGAAGGAGGAGCAGCCACGGGCCGTGTCAGCTTCCGCACAGTCCTAAGAGGATTAGATACCTAGATCTGCGGAGTATTCATTTTCAATGATGTTAGTGAGAGCTTATTAATGCATTTGGATATTGAGTTATACCGTTTTTTGGATTAATTAATTGACACACTTCTGCTTGTATTTGACTATAATCAAGTGTCACGTTGAGTCTCAACAAGATCGCTGAGCAGTAATACATTCAACAGGAGATTAAACATCCACTGTATTCAACTGGCAAAGGATTTGTTTCTGAAATTACTAGGCACTGTATATAATACAAATGTCATGAGAACAGATAAAATGACCAAAATTCAATTCAAATTCAATTTTGAAGATACATGACATTTCTCGTGAAAGCTTTCAGGACATTTGCACACAAGTATAGCCAAAGTAATGGCCTGGATTCAAGGTTGTCCTTGTGGAAGTACAATATGCTTTACTTGAGCAAGGAGGGGGTCCCTGATTGTGGCCAATTTCCCTTCTCGTTACACAACATTCCCATGCTGTTCCAGAGGGACTCCTGGCTGGCTACTTAGGGGGTACAGCACAAAAGGCGGTGATGAGAAAGGCCCACTTGCTGGATCCAAGCCATGGTAGCCTAGCTTAATGTTCAGCAAACAACATTTACTAGTGGTGAAACACAGTAACTTGGTAAATGCTATAAATCCAAGGAACATAAATACAAATACATTTGTATAAATACAAATATATAAATATATATAAATAATTTAATATATATATATATATATATATATATACACACACACACACACACACACACACACACAAATAAATATAAACACAAATGCTATAAATCCAAGGAACATATAGAATAAACATGCTGTTAAGTGCCCTTGTACAAATCTATGGTGAGACCACACTTGGAATACTGTGTACAGTTCTGGTCACCACACCTAAAAAAGGATATTACAGAGCTGGAGAAGGTGCAGAAAAGAGCAACCAAAATGATTAGGTGACTACAGCAACTGCCCTATAAGGAACGGTTAAAACACTTAGGGCTGTTTAGCTTGGAAAGAAGGCGGCTGAGGGGAGACATGATAGAGGTCTATAAAATTATGCATGGTTTGGAGAGAGTAGACAGGGAGAAGTTTTTCTCCCTCTCCCATAATACTAGAACACGGGGTCATCTGCTGAAGCTGGAGGGTGAGAGATTCAAAACAGACAATGCATAGTTAAATTGTGGAACTCCCTGCCCCAAAATGTGGTGATGGCTGCCAACTTGGAAGGCTTTAAGAGAGGAGTGGACATGTTCATGGAGGAAAGGGGTATTCATGGCTACTAGTTAAAATGCATACTAGACATGATGCATGCCTATTATCTCCAGGATCAGAGGATCGTGCCTACTTTCTTAGGTGCTGTGGAACACAGGCAGGACAATGCTGCTGCAGTCGTCTTGTTTAGGGGCTTCCTAGAGGCACCTAGTTGGCCACTGTGTGAACAGACTGCTGGACTTGATGGGCCTTGGTCTGATCCAGCAGGGCTTTTTTATGTTCTTATGCTCTAAGTGTAAAACCAATATTTGATACAATTTTTAATAGATTAATTGGAAACTGTCATCAGGCTTTCTATGCTTCATATAGAAGTCATTAAAAAGCCCAAGAAAGATTGCATAATACTATTGTATAATAATAGTAAGTTTACATTTAAGATTAGTTCTGATTTTGAATGTTATGGCAATCCTGAATTACTGGTCTGGTAAATTCAATGTAGAACATGCTCTCTCAGCAATTTAACATGACTTTGAAATATCCAAGCACTTCCATTGTTTAATTCTTTTGAACAGGAAAAAGTGATCAAAACTGTACCCACCTTCCTATCCATTTCCCCCTTCTCTAGCTTTCCTGTCAGAGTTGGTGTTGGGAATCTGGCAAGCAGCATTACTTTTTAAACAGCTCATGAGTCTCTTTCCTTTTAAATACTGTTGTCGTGACAGGCTTGTGTGGTACTTGCTTGCAGCGGGCGCTGCTTTCGCCTTCTTGATTTCTATTTTAAAAATGTAACTTGTAGCAACAACAACAGAAAAGCCTAATTAAATTGTGTGGCAGGCTGCTCCGGCAGCACAGTTAAGATCAGCAGGGAAATGGAGGAAAACTATTTCAAAAATGTCAGAGTGAGCTGTTCACCACACAGTCCACTCCTTTTCTGTTGTAATTTATAAGGCAGTGAGGTAATTTCCAAGCTTAGAAGATTTCCCCCATGTTTTTAAGAGTCAAGTAATATATCCCAAGCCTAGCAGAATATCTACTGAACCTAGTGACCACAAAGGAGTACATCATTTTACTCGGCAAAGAGAAAGTCAGGGATATTTTAATGCCATGATGGGGGCGGTGGGGAGGTCATGTAGTTTTGGACTGAATAAAAACCAGATTCTATAAAATCTGGTAAAACTGAAGCTGGTCCTGGTTCATAAATGGTATTTATAGTAGTTAAATTAGAGCTCACACAACAATCCTACTCAAAACAAATCCAACCTTCTTCCAGTGTAGCAAAGTATCTTTGGAAATAAATCCATCATTGCCCAGAGATACTCAACAGGGATGCTGGAGAAATAAGTTCTCTAAAAGCACTAATTTTCCTACTCCTCTTTGTAGTGTCTTGATTACAGATGTAAAATTTCTGGAAACTATGAAAGCATGAGGAAAAGGTTTTTTCCCCTGTTCTGGGGGGAGGGACAGACAACATTTTGGGGAAAATTGAATAATATGCAATACTTACCTATTAAGCCTAAATTCCATTGACTGATACAACATAAATGTATCATTTCTATGTTAGCATATACAATTATACTATTTGGTATATTTGGAATGAATGCCCTGACCTGGATAGCCCAGGCTAGCCTGACCTCACCAGATATTGGAAACTAAGCAAGGCTGACTCTGGTTAGTACTTCAATGGAAGACCATCAAGGAAGTCTAGGGTTGCTATGCACAGGAAGGCAATGGCAAACCACCTCTGAATGTCCCTTGCCTCGAAAACCCTATGGGTTTGTCATAAGTTAGCTGCAACTTGATGGCAAAAAGTACAAATGTCTTCATTTTCCACAAGAAAAATTCCAAGGATCCCCAATCCCCAAGAGTTGCAAACTGCAGCACTCCATGCTACTGTAGTGCATGGATCTTAATTTCTTCCATCTGAGAGAGATGAAACAATAAACACTGAAGGTAGAAAATAAATTCTGTAGTAAACAAAAGAAAGTATTATTTGGACAGAAACAGTCTCATATAGTCACAATAGGTAGGACTGTCAGCATATTTGCATATAAAGATAAACTTCATACCACTGCAAACCTGAACTCTTGAATAATGCATTATTAAACATATTATAGCATAGTAACTGTTGACAAGATTTCCTTTACAAGAAAAAATATTCTTGATAATGAGACAAACGTCTATACTATACCTAAGAATTATCATTATCTAATGCTGCAGATTGCCTGAAAGACATTTGACTGTAGAATGTATGAAAACTGCGAACAGAGATGTTGGTGGCTCTTCTTCCTGTCTGTTCTTCATTTGACCTCATAATACAGATAAACACATGAAGCTATCTTATACCAAGTCAGACCCTTGGTCTATCAAGGTCAGTATGTCTGCTCTGACCAGCAGTGGCTCTCCAGGGACCCAGGTAGAGATCTTTCACATCAACTATTACCTGGTCCGTTTTGAATGGGAGATGCCAGGGATTGAACCTGGTACCTTCTGCATGCAAAGCAGATGCTCTACCACTGAGCTATGGCACCTTGAAGCCAGGGGAAGTTCCAGGGCCATACCTAGATCTCTGAAGAATACCAGTTACGCTCCTTCCACCCCATTTGCTAACAAAGACTTTGACTGCTTTGGCAATGAGATTTTCTGGCATTCCACTTTGGGAGCCTGGCCCAGAGCCTCCCCCCCCCTCATTATTGGGCCTCCCATAAAACCGTTTACTGATCAGGGTCCTAGCCAACTGAAACATGAAGAGTAACTTTCTCAGATTTCTACCAAGGAACATTTGTAAGTATACCTTGTATACCTGTTAGCTAATTTGTACTTAGCCTGTAGCATGATAGTTTCTGAAAATTCTTATGAGTGCTCCCTCCACTATTTAAATAAACAGCAACAACTAGAATCAGTGTCTTTCATTTCAATCTAAGAATCTTATATGTTTCAGTTCCAAAACTTGCACACAGATCTCTGTGCAGAAAAAAGCATGCACACTCTACAACTAAGCATTTTTTAATGTTGTGAATACACTGATAGGACACCCAGGTTGTGCAGTGCCTGTCCAACTGGTGTATTTGTGCCAGAAAATGTACTCAAGCAGCACTTTGTGCTCCAGAGTGTACTTGTGAGACTAATCTCTATATAAGAATGTAATATATGAAATGGACTTTGCACATAGATGCAGTATATTCAAAGCCACAATGGTTGAAAAAGCTGCAGGTCATCTTACTAACATGCTGATTCCCCATCAGGATCAAGTGTCCACTTATCTCACCCAATCAGGTTCTGAAATAATCAATGATGTAATTGTCAAAAGTAGCAGTGTGGTTCTGTTACCATTTTTCAGGTTTTACCATTGTATGGGGGTGTTATTGGCTACATTGTATTTTGTACACTGTCTTGGGTTTTTTGAACAGATAGGCAAGGTTTAAATAATGTAAAGAAATAAATAAAAACAATTTTATTTAAGCATTTAGGAACTTAGGTTGAACAGCTCTTGGGATCTAGCCAGATGTACAGTGAGGGGAAAAAAGAATTTGCCCGTTTGCCCTCTCACGAAGAAATGACCAGTCCATAATTTTAATGGTAGGTTTATTGTAGCTGTGAGAGACAGAATAACAACAGGAAAACCCCAGAAACCCAGAAGACAAAAGTCAGAGATTGATGTGCATTATAATGAGTAAAATAAGTATTTGATCCCTTTGCAAAAGATGACTTAGTACTTGGTGGCAAAACCCTTGTTGGCAATTACAGAGGTCAGACGTTTCTTGTAGGTGGCCACCAGGTTTGCACACATCTCAGGAGGTATTTTGTCCCACTCCTCTTTGCAGATCCTCTCCAAGTCAGTAAGATTTCGAGGCTGATGTGTAGCTACTCGAACCTTCAGCTCCCTCCACAGATTTTCGATGAGATTAAAGTCTGGAGACTGGCTAGGCCACTCCAGGACCTTAATGTGCTTCTTCTTGAGCCACTCCTTTGTTGCCTTGGCCATGTGTTTTGGGTCATTGTCATGCTGGAATACCCATCCTCGACCCATTTTCAATGCCCTGGCTGAGGGAAGGAGGTGCTCATCCAAGATTTGACGATACATGGTTCCGTCCATCGTCCCTTCGATGTGGTGAAGGTGTCCTGTCCCCTTAGCAGAAAAACACTCCCAAAGCATAATATGTCCCCCTCCATGTTTGACGGTGGGGATGGTGTTCTTGGGGTCGTAGGCAGCATTCCTCCTCCTCCAAACACGGCGAGTTGAGTTGATGCCAAAGAGCTCGATTTTGGTCTCATCTGACCACACCACTTTCACCCAGTTCTCCTCTGGGTCATTGAGATGTGCATTGGCAAACTGCAGACGGGCCTGTACATGTGCTGTCTTGACCAAGGGGACCTTGCGGGCTGCAGAATCTCAGTCCTTCACGGCGTAGTGTGTTACCAACTGTTTTCATGGTGACTATGGTCCCAGCTGCCCTGAGATCATTGACAAGTTCCCCCCGTGTAGTTCTGGGCTGCTTCATCACCGTTCTCATGATCATTGCAACTCCACTAGATGAGATCTTGCATGGAGCCCCAGACCGAGGGAGGTTGACAGTTAGGGTTAGGGTTGTCACCTTCTCACCAAGCTGCTTGGCAATAGTCTTGTAGCCCAGTCCAGCCTTGTGCAGGTCTACATCTTGTCCCTGACATCCTTGGACAGCTCTTTGGACTTGGTCATGGTGGCTAGTTTGGAATATGATGGATTGATTGTTTCTGTAGACAGCAGAACCCTAACCCTAACCTGGCTGGTTGATAGGGGATCAAATACTTATTTCACTCATTATAATGCACATCAATCTCTGACTTTTGTCTTCTGGGTTTCTGGGGGTTTTCCTGTTGTTATTCTGACTCTCACAGCTACAATAAACCTACCATTAAAATTATGGATTGGTCATTTCTTTGTCAGAGGGCAAACGGGCAAATTTAGAAGGGATCAAATACTTTCCCCCCTCACTGTATATGGTACTGTAGAAACCTGACATTTGTGTTAGACTCAAGACACTTTATAGCTTTAAACGCAACTAGGAATGTTCAAAGATGAGCACCTAACAGGGTTCCCTTAAGGCAGCTCACTGCTGAAATGCCAAGATTTTCATAGCCTTTAGAATAGAAGATGAGCAAGCAGTTTAGCCTACGGCAGAGAGTCTGATCCCGGATGCATCAGGTGCTTGGTTATAGATAACTTGCTCCTCAATCAAGGTTGCTTTAACTCAGGCTGAGCTGAAAAGGAAAGCACTTTCCATGACAACTCTCTCCTCCCCATCGAAAGCATGCTTCCTTCGGGATTTTTAAGCAGAGATGTTTTGAGCTCTCCCCACCCCCTCCAGACTGGGAGTATGTAGAAGAGTGGAACTACGCACATACTCAGGCATCTTCCCCACCACCCTACTCTGGCTCCCACTGTTAGCTAATTTGTACCCCCAGAACCCTTCTCCCCCTTCCCTACAGCCTTTCTAAGAAATGAATCTGTTACACAGCCACAGTTGATTGATAAAGTGATGCCACTGTCACTAGGAAAAAGCCACTTTTAAAAACCGCACCAAAGCGGCAGCTGATTGAAATTGTGAACATCAGCCAAAAGTAAGCTTGAGGGGGGCATCTTTTAGTAACTATTTTGGGGCCTCCCAAAGCTTTCTTTTAGGAAAACATATATGCTACAGAATATTTGGCTCAACCTTTGTTTTAACAGCCATACTTTCTCCTCTTTAGGCTCAGGGAGTCTTTTAAGGCACACCTGCATGGAAGCATAGAACTGACAAGCCAATCAAGCATCATACGCATGACACCTTCAGCCTGCTCTGATTTTCCATCAGCTTCCTATGGCTGAGAAGACAGAGAGCAGTCTGTCACAACCAGGCACCCATTGATGGGGACATTCCATGCACAGTATTGAGGAGGCAACAGAATTCCACCTTAGCTTGGCTCGCTATGCGTGGAAGTACTGGCCAGTACTACAAGACAGAATTCATGTCCCAAGTTTTTATTGTTGACCTAAAGAATACTCCATATCCCCCATGTTGGATTACACGTGTTCCAAATTTCATACTTTTAAAAACTGGTGCAGAAGTCTTTTCAAGCTAGTGAAGGATACAACGGTCAGACTGTTAATTGGAATTCATTGTATTTCCACAGGATTAAAAGAATTTCACAGTCTGTTCCAGGTACAACCAAAACACCTAGGATATCTTAAGGACAGCTTGCCCCCACATGAACCTGCTTGCCAGCTAAGATCTGCCTTGTGTCTCAGAAAGATGAGCCATAAATGAAGAAAATAAATAAGATCTGTATCAGAGGCTCTTAGCTTAGCTGCCATGCCTTCTAGTTAAGTGGGAAGTCACCAGAGACATACACACCCTTCTATAACACCGCAGCTTTAGAAGCTCCTCCCTCTCACATTTGCTGGGCACCTGTGTTAACATCATTGTGGCTCCAAATGAAGTCTACTTCTGCCAACACATACATTAAAGCCACCTACTTCTTTAATACTGTATGATTTTACTGCTTGGTTGTAAAAGTATATATATTTTATTTTAATTGATTGTTTTTATTGTTTTAGACAGCTGACTGTTAATTGTCTTGCATGGAGAGATATAAAAATTCCAGAAATTTTGAAGACATGGGGGAAAATTTTACCCCTGTTTTTCTTTCAGAAGGGGAGTGAAATTTAAAATACACATAATACTTACTTTCTTACCAATCCTAAACTTATTTTACTGTTTCAACAATACAAAATGCCTCATTTATAACTTAGTATATAAAATTATAGTATTTGGCATATTTATCCCAGCGTTTTACAAGCCAAACTAAAAATATACCCAATACTCGAGAGAAAGCTGCAAAGTATGGCACCCTCTGTTATCTTAGCATATGTTTCTGAGAGGTGGGGGGGAGTTGAAATTAGAAAACAACTTTTGTAGTAAACAAAAGAAAGTGTATTAATTGGACAAAAACAGTCTCAAAAAGTCACCATAGGAGTGCTGGGCATATCTGGCTATCAAGTTAAACTTGATAACATTGAAAACACTAAACTCTGTAATAAGATATTATCAAACACATTACAGCATATTGTTTTCAAAGTTACTCATATTCAAGCAATAAATATACCTTTGAAAATAAGTTGTATACTTCTTCTGCATACATAGGAATTATTAATACTGTACTCTGTCTTACATAGGTCTTCATGCTACATATCTTGAGCAAGTAAATCCTTGTCTTAGACAGCATTTCGCTCATTCCAAAAGAGAAACTGTTTTATAGGAGTTCTAATCAGTACTTCCCAAGATTTCCAAATTTTCCCATCAGAAAAAATTCATAACAGTTCCCCAGAAAAATATTTTTTCTGAATTTTTCTGGCCCCTAACATCTCTACTTGAGTATCTCCACAACAAAATGGTGATTTAAAATATACTTAAACATTTTTTGTTTCATTATTAGTAATCATTTTGGGAGACAATTTGCACACACACCCATTTTGAAGCAGAAATGTATATATGTCCAATTTTCAAACATTTCCAGCAACCAGGGTGTCTTGTATTGTGTGTACACCAAGATACAGATTAGTTTGGAATGTTGCTACTTCTTAGAATGTTGCTACTTCTATCACATCCAAGTATCTTTAAAAGAAAACATGCAAAAAATCCAAAAGCATTAGTAGCCATTTTTTAGTTTTGGCTTTTCCTATATACTTTGGTGTTTTCCCTTTACAGTTTACGCTCCTAGAACTATAACTCCGTGGTTAAAAGAAGAGTGATAAATGTCCTCTCCTCCCATTTCTCATTTAGTAACTATTGCCAGCAATTAACTTTTCCCTTAAAAGTTTAACCAATTCTAAAGTGAGTACAGATTTTCTAAGAGCACAAAGTTAATATTTGTCAGGGATGACACCTTCCAATAAGGAGCCTGGTTATTAATGCTCATGGGCAGCTTATTTCTTTTCCTTTCAGGAGGCCCTGCCACCATTCTCTTCCAGGAAAGATATAATTCAGATATTTAACAAGGTTTTTAAGTGGTTCAACTGTAATGTGATTTTTACTAACAGGGATCATCTTTTATTTTATCCAGACAAGATTTCAAGCCAGATTAATGTTACTGTGAGGAGGTGGACATTAATGATGGCTGTTGTGACTCATGGGACCCAACACATTTTGTCGTTTAATCACTGAAAATATTTGGTTGTTAAATAGCGGCTCACTGTAGTACATATGGCTGTAAGAAATCACTCACTCACCTACCAATAACAGCACCAACAGCTACTACTATAAAGAAATTAACATACAATATTTTAAACCTAAAACTGAAATGTAAATTCTGTCTATCTGAATACATTCATAGGTAAAGTCAAGTGGCAAATGACTTATGGTGACCCCAGAAAGGAGCTTTCAAAGCAAGTGAGAAGCAGACATGGTTTGACATTGCCTTCCTCTGCAGAGTCTTCCTCAGTGGTCTCCCATCCAAGCACTGACCCTGTTTAGCTTCTGCGATCTGGTGAAATTAGGCTGTACCATGATGCCTTCCCTCCTATCTACCAGAACACTCTGCATATAATGGACAGCACATTGGTTTAACCTAAGGCGGGTCACATTTGACCAACAAGAAAGCTTTCCAAATGAACGGAACAACAGTGTGGCGTAGTAGCTAGCATGTTAACACTAGGATCTGTGAGACCCACAGTCAAATTCTCACACTGTTCTGAAAGCTCACTGGGTGGCCTTGGCGCCAGGTCACTTGCTCTCAGCACAGGCTGTGTTAGGATAAGATGGGGGAGGGAAAACCTTGTATGCTGCCTCAACCGCTCTGGAGTCAGGACAGGATAAAAAAAATATACTAAACAGACAGATATGGAGAACAGGGGAGTGGGATGTGAGAACAGGATACAGTGTGATACAGAACAAACCCCTCTGTACCACCGGCTCATTCTGTATCTGGCTGGAGGGGTGGGGATTCCTGAGGATCACAGGCAGGTGGCTGAGAATGAACTGAGCTGGAACTGTCAGTCAATTCAGAAGCAGGAGCTGGAGCAAGAGAGCAGAGAGCTCCCTATGAGGCAATAAGGGCCTAGAGGGCTGGAGCCCTGGTAGCAGGGAGCTGTGCAAAAGCTGAAGCATGAGCTGGTCTTTTGGAGGTGTGGAACCAACAATGGCTAAAGGCTTAGTTCAGGCATTAGGAAACTGATACCCCCACCCTTCTCTGTAGCCAGATGCAGAGCTTCAGGGCCAACTGTAAAAGTAGCTGCCTCAGCTTTGTCCCTGCAACATCTCCCTACAGCACCTTTAGTTCTCCTCCTGTAGTACAGCTGTTGGACTGGACTGCTCTGCGCATTGAACTTAGCTGGACTGTTCACTGGAAGCTGGAACTGTCTTGCCACTGAAACCAGGGCTTCAAGCCACCTGACCCCCCGTAACATGAGAACAGGCCAGCCAGTACTACTCTCTCAGCCTAGCCTACAGTTGTGGGGATAAAATGGGGGTCATGAGCTTCTTTGAGGTAAGACAGGAAAAACACAATAAATAAACAGAACCCATGAACCTTTCGCCAGATACAGAAGGGCAGTTTTCAGGTTGCCTTATATTCATTATGTTTACATCCATTCTTTCTGCCATGAGCTTCAAGTGGCATATGCACAGTTAACCAGAAAGTCTCCCATTCAGGCAGCAATCACACCCAGATCTGCTTAACTTTAGTCAAGGGGCTATGCCTTCAAACTAGGCTCTTGATTTTTCTGGAAGTGCAGCATTTTCTTCTTTGGTCAAAAAAAAAAATACAGCTCCAATTTAAGTGCAGAATTTTGACTGAGCTACAGCAAACAAAAGGTGCAAATGAGAACAAATTTAAGAAATTGATTCATTGCTTTTCCTGATCCATTTGGTTCTGATTAAACTTATTACAGATCTATTAATTTCTCTGTCTGGAGGGGAAATAATTTAAAAATACATTTCAAAGTATGTCATTGTTGAAATCCTGTCTGTACCCCCCTCCTCCCACCAACTAATGCTAGGGAACATGTCTATGTGATGTGCAGACATCCCAACACAAAACAAAGATTCCAAAACTTAAAAAAAACAAACATAAAATATCATTGGATTCAACAGCAGGAGTCTCATGTAATGTGTACTTTGGAGGGGGGAGTCTTTCAATGATACAGACGTTGATAAGCAAGATCCCCTGAAATTTATTTTACCTACTTCAAGGCTCAAATATTCTGTCATCTGTTCCTATGGAAACTGAAAAGATATTCTAGGTTATATCACTATCAGCTGATTATACTGCAGAGAAATCTGTGGTTTATTTTAAACCCTAGTTTGAAAAAAATGTATTTCAGTACAGAATGTTAGTTTGATTTTTAATGCCCATGCACAGCATTTCAGTTTCAGCAGGATGAAAGTTCAAGACAAGCATTAAACATTTCGGAATATGACAGTAACAGACAGATCACATAATGTCTAATTATGCCCTATGAACAATGCCATTAAAGCTCTTTTGTAGAACAGTATGGCTGGAGTCCTAAGTAAAGACTCACTGAAATCAATGGGATTTGCTTCAAACAAATATGGTAAAGATCAGCCTACAGACATATGCTTTGGTAAGAACTTTTCGTTGTGAAAGAAAAAGGATGTTTAACCTTGGGCCTTGGTTCCTAAACTCCCCTAAAGAAGTCCCCAGCTTGAACTTCCGGCAAGATGGCTGATCTGATCGCAACTTCTCTCAAGAGCTCTTGAGAGAACCAGGAGGCGCTTTGGAAACGAGTCACTTTCAGTGACTCGACCACGTTCCTAAAAGGTGGAATGTGGAGCAGGCAATTCCTGCTGCCGACCAGTGCGGTTTGACTCCCAAACTCTCCCCCGGGAACGTACCCCGGGGGAGTTTGGATGTTGTCCCGCTTGGCTGAGGGAGTACCATCGCTGCGAGCGCCTCTAATGGAATCGGGACCAGATCTCCTCTACCAAATACCAGCTATTGAATTATTTTAATCATCAGAAACCCCAACATCTGAGACCTGTAAGTGCCAAGAACTTCTTTTGTTTGCTTTTAAAAAAAAAGAGGAGTTTCTTTAAACTAGCTGTACACCCGCATCCCCCCCCCCTCCCAAGACCATGAGATAACTTGATATTAAGCAAGTAAAATCACCAACCGGACTGAGGATTATAAATCTTTCTTGCGGGCAGACATAACAACTAAGGATTTGAGTGACGTTGCACGCAGCAACTCAAGACTCCAAGGCAGAAGGGGGAGGGAAGAAGTTTTATCTCCGATTTGAAATACTTTAGCTTTTGAGCCTTCCTGCCACGTTTCATTGTGAGAAATACCGGATGTAACTAGAAGACTCTTGAAACTCGATGGTGAGTGTTACATCAATACTGACCGCCTATACAACTAATTCTACAGGGAACCATGGATTACAAAAGAGTGGAGGAACTTTTGATGCAGCAAACTGAAACACTTAACAAGCAAATCCAACATCAAACACAGCATATGACTCAACTACTTGACCAGAAACTTGACAATCTTATGAATGAGATTAAGTCAATTAAAGAACAAGTGAAGGTATTAAAAATAGACATGAATAAGATGGAAATTACCATAACAAAAGTGGAGGAGGAACAAAAGGAAATTTACAAGGAAACCAAAGATAATGAGAAACAAATTGGAGACCTACAAATACAAGGAGAGATTCTGAAGGACCAGATAGCACTTTTGGATATGAAATCGAGAGAATCAAATCTACGATTATGCAATCTCACGGAAAAATATGGGGACACCAGAGAGACTATGATAAAATCACTTGCTGACATTTTCAATTTAAATGATCAAAAATTAAACTATGCAATAGACAAAATATACAGAGTTCTCCTGTCACCAAAAATACAGAAATCAACACCTAGAGAGATTGTGATTGCCTTTTTTGATCTCAAAATGAGGAATACAATCATGCAAATCCAATATGATAGTCCTCTTTCGGTAGATGGATTACCATTAATAATGCTGAAAGATATACCTCGCCACTTGGTTGCAAAGAGAAATGCTTACAAAGACTTCACAACGATATTGAGGAAAAATGGAATAAAGTATGCCTGGTTAATACCACAAGGACTCACGTTCATCTATAAACAAAGCAGATGTGCGGTCAATTCACCAGTTGAGGCTGAAAGATTTCTATTAAGCCACAAAGAACTGACAGATCCAATTAAAGGAAGAGACCAAGAAGAAATGCGACCGGATGAAGACTCAACTGGGCAAGATGTAGCAACTGGACACCATGGACTTCAAGAGACTATACCAAGAAAGCAAGAAAAGAACAATAGAAACCCTCGACAGAAAAAGTCTTTTAAAAAGAATGGATGAAGGGTTGGAGGGTATTAAAATAATGGGAATAAGGGGAGGTGTAGGGAAATAATAATAATAAAAGTTTAATTTACATTATAATGTTATGTATGTGTAGTTCTATCCTAGTTTTTGGAATAATTTATACCCCATTAACATTTTTAATTATTTTTAATGTTAATTAATCATATCAAATAGGTTACAAAGTTATGGAGTTTGTATGGATATTAGAAAGAAATAGATAAATAAAAATAAAAATATAATGTTTTAGAAGGATAGACAAAGAATGATACAAAGAAGTGACCGGATTAAGAATGGGTTAGAGGAAGTTGGGGGGGAAGTTCAAATTGTTATATGTATTTTACTATGAAGATATCCATTCAGCATTGTATTATTATTGTTTATATATGGAAAAATAAGCTAGATGGCATATCGAATGGGATTATTGTATCAACTTTATGGAAAAAGCAATAAAAAATTGTATATAAAAAAAGAAGTCCCCAGCTTAAGCAAGATGGGGAGGGGGGGGAAATGCAAATACTTATGTGCTCCATCCCACCTACAACATAATATGTAATGCAGCCAGAGACAGTGAGTATTCACATGATCATCTCTCTTTAAAAAAAAAAAAGGAAGTGCAGAAAAATGCTCAAGAAGTCCATATAAACGGCTATGCCACAACTTATGCTGAAAGCTGGCTGGAATGTGTGCAGACTCTTTGGTTTGGTTTAGTTTATTTCTACAAGGCACAAACGCAGGGCAGCTATAAGACAGTCCTACGTAGAGCCATCTAATGGAAAACCATCTTGTAAACATAGTCTGCCTAGTAAACGTCGGGATGTGACATCACCCCATGGGTCAGGAATGACCCGGTGCTTGCACAGAGGACTACCTTACCTTTAGGTACAGCCAAGCAAAATAAAGAAATGTTACTGGCTAGTTGCTTACCATCCTTGAACATGTGATCTTTGCCAGTAGCATGGTGCCTCACCCAGGACACAAATGCAAGTATCCTCCAGCATTATTCTCCTCTATCATTCCTCATGGCAACAAGTGCACTTCCCCAACAACAACCCCAAACAAAGGAACAGCTCCCCTTTTCAGACCTCTCACCACGGGGGCTCCTAGGGCCTTAGCCAACCTGGGTGCCAAATCCTGGAGCTCAAGCTCACCAGAACATGGTCCCTCAAATCAAGAGGTGTTAACACATCAAAAAGCTAGCATGTTTTCCCTTTAAGTTGTAAACAACCCTCTCTACCCGGAGAAGCTGATCTTTCCCATACATGACATGACTTTATTACGGTCCACGACCAGCACAAAAACAGGTACAGCGAATAAACATAAGGAATAAGATCAATATACAATCAACTTCATGCAGCAACCACCAATAAACATGATATATACCAAACACAAACTGCAGAATAAACATAATCTATAAACAAATTCTCCTTAGCAAATACTAAAAATTAGATCCTACTTAGGAACTTTAAATCTCTATCACTCTTTATATTAAAAAGCCTTCTTCACTTTTTCTAAAATTACAAACCTGGGTACAAAATCGAGCAACCAACCATGTCGTTTGATGATTCTTATATGAGATAAGATATTAAAGCCTAATTTTATTGGATCTCCCAGGGAACCTTTCCAGCAATGGCCCAATAGTTTCACTATGGATTTGATTATATCGAGCACAATCAATACCATGTGCTCAATCAATTCAATATCTCTTTGTGGGCATGCACATAACCTCTGTTCATATGGTATTTTCTTATATTTTCCCTCCAATACTGCAGAAGGTAAGGTATTGCTTCTGGCTAACATAAACGCCCTTCTGGCCCTATTGGATTCCAGAAAATGTAAATAGGCTGTCGGGGCTGCTATATATCTAACATTTTCAGATGAAATAAAGCCTGGAGCAACCACGATGTCCAATTGCCTCTCTATGTCAGTTACCCTCTACTTAATTTCTACTCTTGCATGCTCCAGTCCTAGGTCCTGAAGAGTTTGAAGGGAAAGACCCAATTTTTGAAGAGAGCTTAAAACCACCCTAAACCGGCTGGATTGAAAGTTATCTTGTAAAATTAGAGGGAATAAACCTTTAAGATTTAGACTGCCTGATAACCACTTACAGATTGACAAAACACATATTCTGGCCTCAACTCTCATCATTCCAGTTTCTAATCTGATCCAAGCAATGGACACACATTTGGGAACTTGTAAAAGTGTCCTTAGAATCTTCTGACTGGACTCTCTCAAGAGGGTTAAATGAAGAAGATGGCGGTCCTAAGTATGATCCATAAACTAATTGAGATAACATTTTAGCTTTGAACAGCGTAAGGGCTGCAAGTATAAAAAAGCCCCCTTCGGATCTATGAAATTTTAATATGCTAGTTGCTGATCTTGCACCAGAAGCTGCCATCATATTATGATGGGCCATTTTTGCACCTGAAGACTGCAGCACAACCCTGAGATATTTGAAATCAGAGACTTATTCTATCTTATTCCCCTGCGATTTCCAGCATCTTATTTTAGGACTATTCCCAAAGGTAAGAATCTTGGTTTTTTGATAACTGTGAGCTATTCCATTTCACAAGAAAGAGCAAGTTTGTTTAACACTCTCTGTAACCCTACCCGGGTTCTAATATTTACCCCCACATCATCTGCATATAGCAAAACTAGTATATGCTGGCTTGCTACCTTGGGTGAATGAAAAGTCACGAGTATTCAAAGTGTCCACCAAGTTGTTCAGATAAAAAGTGAATAATGTTGGAGCGAAAATGCATCCCTGCCTAATGCCTTCACATGTTTTGATGGATTCTGTGAGATGCCCAAACTGGCTATACCTTACTTTGAGAGCAGTCTGCTCATGAATGGTTTGAATAAGGAACAACCATCTTTCATCGTCCGTGGCAGCCCATAGCTTTGCCCACAGTCTTGCTCTGGGAACTGTCTCAAAAGCCTCTTTTAAATCTATAAACGTGGCATGATGTATTTCTCCCTATCTTTCCCATTCTCTGCCCATCACAGGGAGGCCAACGCATCATTCCATCTCCATAAATGTCACAGCTATTTAGCTTGCCCCTCTGCTCCTCATCCACAATAGTGCTAATCTTTGGTATTTTAGCTATGATAAACCAACACAGCTATCCCTTTGAAAGCAATAATTATGCCACTCTTAAAAAAATAAACAAACTTAGGTGCTATGTACTAAGGCCAACCTTACAATACGTTCGATATTACTATTATTAACCAGAGTGTAGTGGATAAAACCCAGTTCTTATTAGGAAAACCTGAATTCGAATTCCTGCTCTGCCAAGGTAAACTTTACAGGGATGGGAAGACAAAGTGGGATAAGCCAATATGTGCCACCATGAAATTCTCAGAGGAAGGTCAGGATGGAAAAAAGAAAATGAAAAATACAACTCAGAACTTCAGAAGCTTAGATTTACTTGAGCATTACAGCTTTATAGTCCTCACTAATCTAAATGCACAAAGGGTTGGGTCCGAATCTTGACAAGAGGAGTAAAGTTTGCAGAGCAAGAGTTTCCTGCCTCTGCCCCCTTCCTGAGGCTGCTCCAGGGGCTCAAAGAAGTCTCAAGAACGGCATGGGGTGGGGTAGCAATGCAAAGAGGAACAGGCAGAAATAGTCCTCTCCATGAACAGATGTCCATTACGCTGACAAAACAGCACCTTTGGATCCCAACCTACATTACCATCTCTTTTGTCTCATTTTGAGGGTTCCTTCCATGATAAAGGCATGCATAAATACATACAACACTTGTGTAGCTATAATTACATATATTGGTTTTGTGGCATATGTACAACTGGATCACAGTATGCGCCAGCACATGTTGGTTCATGAAGGAAAATTTTCTGCAAAGGAAAAATGTCACGAAGAAACGTTCCTGAGCTAACAGGAGCAAATTGTTATGAGTGCACCTTCCAGGAAGGTCAAAGAGCTAGCTAGCTTCAGAAAACGCAACATGTTTTGGCTTGCTACTGGTGCTAAATTGAGACAGCTAGTTGATTAAAGTTTCCCCTTGGGAATGGTTAGCAGAATAATAGGAAGTCACAATGATCCCTGCTTAATGAGCAAAGTAGGCCCAAAATTTCTGGGAGTATCAAGGAGTTAAGTGGGGCTCCACCATGTGTTCAAAAGGTGGGATGCCCTGAACCCTCCCACTTTGAAATCAAGAATATAGTAATGACAGCTGTTGAGTATCATTTTTATTCCGGCGTTTGTATTCAGTAGAACAATTTATTTTAATCCAAGCCCTTTCAGACTTTATTCTCTCCAGGAGGACTATAGGCTGCTGAACAGCGAGCACAAATTAAGAGCACAAATTAAGAGCCTTCTATTGTATGACAAAAGGAAAAGAAGCATAATAGTCACAAGTATCATAAGGACAGAAAAGTGCTTAACTGATAATAAGCCAAGTGCTATTCTGGTGCCTGTCAGACCTTCTATTACCAAATTGGGCTCGAGTCCAATTATATTGATTGCTAATGATGGGAAGGCAAGCACAGCTCACATTTGGTGGTTCAGCCCTTGACCCGGTCTGCTACCAACAGAAGATGAAATGGAACACCAGCATTACAGAAAGCATAACATGAAAATATTTTAAAGTCTATCGAGTTAGTTAAGATATGGCAAACCACTGTTATCTTGATCAGTCATAATCCAAACTCAAAAAGATATTATCAGTGTATTTTGTATATTTCCCCTTTTATCTAATCTCAATTTTATATATACAAATGTACCATATTCATATCGAGAAATCTAGTCTGTCACCATATCAATATTTATTGAATATATTAGCAGACCTTGTTGCGTATGATTAAATGTTGTTTACAATGACTGAAGATGTTTATTAGGAAAGTCCATGTCCTCTGAGAGAATTCCTGCTCTTAGGTCCCTAAAAACAGTGGAGGTGGGGGGACCAAAAGAAAGATACCTCAGGCATTAAGTTTCACTATATGAAATTCGCTCATCATTTTTCTCTATTTTGGAAACAGGACTGGCTCATGGTTTTTGTGGGCCCTGGGCAATACTTCTGATTGGGCATGTACCATTTGGTACACATATGTATACACACATGCAGAGAGAGAAAGACAACAAGAGCAACATTAACCTGTCTGTTGCTATCTTCCTTTCAGCAGGAGAAGGAAAATGGAGAAACAGCTTTCAGGATGTGAATTATTTGATATTTTCTAGGCCAAAACCAAAAGATGCAAAACAAAACTGATAATTCATGTTAAGTGGTAACTCGGTAGGTAGGCACAGAATTGGCTACTTAGGGCATGAGTATCATCTCTACCGTAGTGAGCCTAACAAGTGAACTTAACAGCGAAAAAGTAAAGTATGAACTTGTGCTACATAACCCTGAACAGTTACAATTTATCAAGAATGTTAAAGAGCTCAAAAATTCACCTAATGAACTAAAATGCATACAAAATTCTAGTGATTGCTTCACTCAAACTAGCATACCAAGGACTCCAAGAATATAAATTCAGTTGTCATATGAACACACACAGTGTGAATCATATGAGGGATGAAAATGCAGCCTGAACCATATGAGGAAGAATAAAAAAGACACAGCCTGTACCATATGAGGAGGAATGAAAAAGATCTAAAATCTGCAATTCCTTTTTTATTCACCCTCCCTTCCTACAACACTCTTGACATGTTGTCACAAATAGGCAATTTGTGTCCTGAGAAACACCCTTGACATGTTTCTCAGGACACAAATTGTCTATTCGTTCTTACAGAGAAAACAAAGAAGCTAGCTCTGAAGCATTTCATCATGGTACTTTCAATCTTCCTTCCACTCCAGATACATCTAAACACTAATAAAGTTCTTCCAAATGGTTCTTGGTGTGACTGGAAGCAAGTCACTGGCCACGCACAGCAGGCATGCAGACTAATCATTTCACAATTATTTTGATACACCACCTAACAGAACTGTCAATTGTTCACATCAAGGAAGATTAATTTTCAGGGCTTCACTTGTCAGTTATTTTTCAGCATTTAATAGAAAGAGAAAATTGTTTGTATGCTATGCATGTACCATTTGACCTTGTCTAACAACATTAAGTACTTTCAGATACCTACTGGACCTACTGGGATGGGTGAGCCTGCATTCACTGTTGTTGTCTGAGTTCAAGCTGAGCAACCCCTGCAAAGGAGACACTCAGCTCAAATCTGGACAGTGGTAATGTGGGAAGTGAAAGGTGAGTTGGCCTGCCCCCAACAACCCTCCGGTGGGGGGGGGAGAAGCCGCTCACTGGGAATTTCCCCAGTGATTCTAATGGCCAGTCCACCGGGTTGCTGCCACTGACTGGGTCTGAGAGCCAAACTAGCCATGATGGTGCCCCCATGGTGTCTGCCATTTTAGGAATGAAGTTCCCTCTGTTTTCAAAAGCCATGGCGGCCTGATACTGATCAAGGCTGCAGCATGTGGGGAGAGGCACCTGTTTTCCCTACCTGCACACTGTTTTCAAGGGTCCACAAGTCAGGTCAGAATGTTAGGTTTTCATGTTGTGATCCAGCAAAACGATACTATTGGGAATAAACTGAATTGGTTACACAGCTGCAAGAGAAGCACCACATTCACCAATATATCTGCAAACAGTCCAATCCACTCACTTCACTATAAACAGTAAAAGTTTTATGTATCTGCTTCTGAGAAAAATCATAACGCATGGTACCTGAGTCTCAATTCCTTGCTCGAGCAAACGTTTAGCCTGATTTTCCACCTCCAGTCGAGCTCTTGCAATAAAAAGCAGGTCATTTTCAATCACTTCTATTCCGGAGAGATCTATTCCTTGAGAAAGGTAATCTATAAAAGTAACAGGATTTTGATTATATTATAAAAAGTCTGACAACGAGAACTAAAAATGCTACACCTTTTAGGTGTTATTTCACATGTCACATTTTCATATCAAGAACACTTCATACTGACATACATTCCAACCATTTATTTTACAAGGTACCAGAAGGAACACTGTTACCCAAGTTATGGATATTTCAACAACATACTAAGTCAATTTGTTTCTACTAAGCACAATCACGATGACCAAGAGAATGTTCCAGTTAAAGTACAAGAATAATTTACTGAATCCAAAAACGCGCTTCCACATGCAACAGGCACTTTCTGATCCTCAAAAGTCTGGTTTAGATCATGCTCTAGAATGCTGTGTGAAAAAAAGGAAGTTAAACCCGTTGATATTATTCCACTCGCGCAAGCAGGTGAACCACTACAAAATATATTACAACAATGGGCCTCATGCAAGAGTCCACAGACCAGAGCTAGCAGCTATTTCCCCTTCTGCTCAAAGTTCTCTGAATCCAACCCATTGACTTGTGATACCAGAGTCATAGAAGAAAGGAACACAATCTATTTTCAGCTGGGGCAATCACCTTTTTACACTGTTATTTTTAAAAAGTGCTTTTAAAAATAAAAGCATAGAGTGGCAAAGAGGAAAAAATAAAAGTGATAAAATTAACAGGAGCAGTATATAAAAGAACCCCAGTATCTGGAAACTGTAACAATATATAGGTAAAATAAGGACGCAAGGGCGCATTATGTGCAATCAGGAACTGCTTCTGCCAACGCTATTACCATGAGTCAAGCTCTCTTCTATGTTCAAACCCTATGATATTTAACAAATTTTCTGTATTCAGCACATACACACATACACTATAACACCAGTGTTTATCCCTTCACCATGTGACTATATCACTATATCTATATCACTAACAATTTAAAATAAATTTTTTTGCTCTTATATAGCTTACAGCTTCTTTCATAATTTAAACATAGTTTTCATTCATGGCTGTATAGCCTATATATAATTGCTGCTGTTCAAATATTGCACAAGTCAGTCCCAAATTAGGAGTCCTTTGATGTAAAAAAGCATTTCCAATATTGCCTAAATCAGTCCCAAATTAGGAGTCCATTGATGTGAAAAGCAAGACGGACACTCCCCTCCAGAGGCTCATCAAGCCATTTCGTATTGATAACTTCTTCAGTTAATTTCTTGACTCGCAATTCTCAGATGCATGTATTCCTATGCTGTAATTTACATTTAACATTAACAATTATACAAATATGTATTAAAACTATTTATTATAATCATTTCTACAAATCTAACTGAAAACTAGGCAAATAAATGATAACAAAAAGACTCACCCAGACTTAATCAGTGTAGCTTGGTGCTTACAAGTTTTTGTGTTCCTGGGCTGGATACAATAAGAATTTACAACTCCCATGCCTGTACTAATACTATCCAGTTAATTGTTTGCAGCTGTAGATTCTTAACCCACTAATTCTTCACTGTCTCCAAGTTCTTACATTAGAGAAAACATGATAAATCCTGTGCTACGTTCAACCCACTGGCCTCAACTGTATCAAAAAGATGAATAAAAAAGGCTTCATTTTGAGTAAGCACTCTTGATATGTCTATTTGTTGGTATTTGTTGGTATCTCTTTGTTTGTAATATCCAAATAATAAAAAACCGCATGTCAAGGTCTGAATGTTTTTTTTAATATAATGATCTACCATTGGAGCATCTTTGTACTGAGACCTAATCCTTGATCTGTGTTCTATAATCCTAGTTCTAATAGTGCACCTTGTTGATCCAATGTACAAAAGTTGACACGGACAAAGGATCCCATAAACAACTTTATGTGTATTGCAATTAGAAATGACTAGTAGCATAATCCTAAACAGAGTTACACCCTTCTAAATCTATGGACTTTGGGTTTCCAGGTCTAACTCTGCCTAACAGCAGCCAATGACAGAAGTGGTTTGGTTTTGAAAAGGGCAATCATACAGTATGCAAAATGAATGTGACTTATAGCTGTGTAATTTTCATACAAAAGTATCATTTGGAAACATTTTTGAGGGTCAGGATTACGGGTTGGATCCAACCAGCTTTTCCACAGATGAAAAAGGAAGGTAATGTCCAGTTTAACCATGCAAAAAGGCTATTCTGAGAACCACAGGGCCTGCATATACAAAAAACATGTGGAATGGGGACTGTGGTATGGAGGGAAACAGGGAAACATGGGACAGAAAATCCGGCTGTATCTAACCCAACAGCTGCAGTTCAGTTGCTGATATTAAGCATCCCACAGCTAGCCATTACAAGACTGTAGTCAAAGCTGTAAAATTAAAATATTATAAAGATATTTGACTGAAACAGAAATGTTACTAATATCCCACATATGCCAGGTTTATTTCTTTGTATCATTTTTAAAGAAAATTTTATTCCGTAAATTATTTGTATTTCATGTTTAAACTCTCCCATTAAAGCAGGACAGCTTTCTTACTATGCTAGCACAAGGTTTTGTTTGTGCTCCACTTGGATTTCTTTTGGTACAAAAAATAAACAGCCCTAATTTAAAAAAAAAAATCAAAGACATTTCTTGAGCAATTTCAATCCCAATTCATTTTTATTCCAGACAGAAATCCTGCATTTGAAGTGTAGAAGTAATTTCGTCTAGCTCAACGGCACTTAAAGCAGATGATAACTGAATATTGCTCTAAAGGCACTGAAGTGTATCACAGAAGAGACAGTAAATAAGCCGTTACATTGGTGAAAACTCTGAGTAGCGCCTCTCTCCAAAACCATGTCATAGCTGTAGCTCTTTGTACCACTTTCTTCATAACAAAAATGCCAGTTTTTAAAAACCAATTAGAGCCTTTTGCTGAGCTAGAATGTAAACACTGTTTCTTACACTAGACGGCGAAAACTGTATCCTTCAACATTGTTGCCAATTTTAGAAATAGATATTGGCTTGGATCCAGCCTAGAATTTCTGTAGATACCAGAGGGGGGATTTTTTGCAGATCCCTTCCCCTCCTTTGTAAGACTTCTGATTCCTCCACAAGATGTACCTAGTGATCTCAATCCTCCAGAAGTGAAAATCTGAGGATCTTCTTGGCTGCCACAGGAGGCAGAAATTGGTGAAAATCATACACACACAACCCATAAGCCTGCAGAAATTTAAGCCACAATTCCACAACAAAGCCAAGCCACATTTCCACAACAAAACTTGAATTAAAATAGACCTGTCCTAATCAAAGACTTCTTGGGAGGAGGTTACAAACGGTATCAGTCTTCTTGTATTTTCAGGATTATTTTGGAAAAAGGGGAAATGGCAGAAAAGATTTGTAGGATCTTTTTTATTTTCTGAACTCCTAATTCTATTCGTATTCTGCTGTCTCAAACATTGGACAAAGAACTACTTAAACATTACATAGTCAGGTAAATTCAGATTTCGCACACCTGACAAGGCACTACCACCAATTCCACTTTAGTGACTTGTCAGTCTAAGATTCTTGCTAAGTGACTATCAGACTTTGAAATGCTACTATCACTGCATCAAGCTCATCAATACTGTTGAAGAAATTAAATTAAAAAGTTTTAACAGGATTTTGAATAAATGTGCAATTAACTGTTACTGCTTTGAATTTTACGGTTATTACCTTCCTTAGTGTGTCGTGCAAACCATTATTCTGAATGATGTTTTTAATAGGATTGGGGGCACTGAGGATGAGTTTTTGGGACCAAGGGGGCGATGGCCTGCAAAAGTTTGGGAACCACTGATCTAAGGACTGGGGAGAGGACAGCTCAATACATTCCCTCCCTTGGTACCTTCATCATTTACCACTGCTGCTGGGAAGGACCAGATTCACAGACTGGGGAGAGGACAGCTCAATACATTACCTCCCTTGGTACCTTCATCATTTACCACTGCTGCTGGGAAGGACCAGATCCACGGACTTTCTATCTGCTCAGGCAAAGACAAGACTCACTCACTCACTCAACCACAGGCAAAACATCTGATGTTACCTGACTTGGACTAGGTAGTGCACTTTGGAGGGTGAGAGCCATTTTCCTCACTCCACTGGGGAACTTTTCAAGAGCTGCAACAGGTACAAGAGGACCAGGGAAAAGCCATTTTATTTCATAATTGCCCACCCATTCCCTTTATAACAGTCACTGCTACCCCCCTTCAAAAAATAAAAAAAAACACCTTCCTGTATTTCTCTTATTTCTATTTTCTTTTATTGTGAGCCACCCTGAAGGTCTGTAATTAGGCAGAATATATTAGTACTTTAAATAAATGAATAAATGTCAACTGACCCTTCAACGTTCTGTTAGGTCACAGGATGCTTCAGCAGCAAAGCAGATACCTCAACACAGTGGTAATGTTGCGTTGTACATGGTGGCAGATAACTTACCCCTCTGTTCAGCCTTCTTCCAGCCTACAGAGTCTTCTGCCAATTAAGGGGCTCTTCCTCAGGTGGATGACCCACTTAAATTGAAGGAATGTTTCAAACTTTGCTGAACAGAGTGGTGGAATTTGTGCCAATGTTTTATTATGATGAATAAATTCAAATGCGCCAATGAATATCATGGATCCTCTCAAGTATTAACAGATTTTACACTTGAATAGCTCCCAGCCATGGATATGCCAGAGTGATTTCGGCATTAGTAAGATGAGATCACGTACATCAAGTTCTTATTGAGTTTCATGGATCACAGACTGCCTTCTTAAGTCACATTTTATGGACATTCTACTTCTCTAACTCAACAGATAATAGGATGTTAAGCCACCAGTTAGAGTATTTTGTGACCTGTGTACTTTATTTGATAGTTGTAATGAGTTTGCTTTGTTTCATGTACTTATGGGTCACTTGAAACCAGAAGAAAGTTGGAAAATGTTGTCATTATACCATGTTAGGAACCTATTGCTCATGATAGCACTACAACTAAGCTATGAAACCCAGACTGAACTATGTAGCAACTTTTGCATACCGAGGCATCTAATTATTGATTCCCCACTCCTACACATGAGCGGTGGACTCTAATTTGGTGAACTGTGTTGGTATCCCCACTCCTACACATGAAGCTAGTTGGGTGTTCTTGGGCTAGACACAGTTCTCTCAGAGCTCTCTCAGCCTCACCTACCTCACAAGGTGTCTGTTGTGGGGAGAGGAAGGGAAGGAGATTGTAAGCTGGTTTGATTCTCTTTGAAAAGTAGAGAAAATCAGCATATAAAAACCACCTCTTCTTCAACACGAAACAAACCAAACTCGTTATACTCCACTGAGCAAAGTCTGAAGCCTACCTCCAGCCTAAGGAGCCTACATCCAGCTTAAGGCTCTTCCATGGCTGGAGGAAGTCTCCTTGGTTATATCCACCCATTATTCTAATGGCATCTTTTCCATCAACTCACTTTGCGGTTTGAGGATCTACTCCAGCTCCTCACCTACTTTATCTGTTTCTCGGTTAGTGACCCTCCCAGCTACGGGGTGTCATTACAGATCAGTCCTACAGACCTAATTCTGTACTTTTGATCCAGTCAGCTAAGTAAACTTCTCTCTCCCTACATTCCTTCAACTGATTAATGAGAAAAAACCTGTAACGGCTTCCTTGAGTCCAGACACCAGACCTCAATCAACTGGCCTAACCCAACACCCTTCTTCATAGGACCACTGCCACCTTCCAAACAGCTTGGCAGTGTCAGAGGGTAATACAACTAACAAAAAGGCCTTCTCTGCAACCCAGCAGTATCATCATCATCAAACCCCAAGGCCCTTTCTTCTGTTGCTGCCGCTGTAGTGGAAGCTTAAGATGAGCACCAGGCCTAAGACGGCGTCCTGCCCCTCGATGTTCAGGAACAGACCCCCATCTGAGCAGCGTACAGTAAAGTAGCAGCATCTTTACTTAACCAACTGTCCGGTGCTACAGAAATGATAACAACTACATTAACAGGAGAAACTACTGCCTGGCCTAGAATGAAAAGAGATATTTGTCCCACACTTGTTCTCAGTTTTTTTTTTAAAAATGCTTCTGACATATCATGTCAAAAGCGCTGTCAAGTGGGAGAAGATTTCCAAGAGCCCGTGTGCTGTTACTCTATACGATTTCCAACAAGACCAGAGGCTTCCCCAACCTTCATTTGCTTTGCAATTTGTTACAGTTCAGATGCAGGGACCTCAAGCAAAATTTTGCTCTGCTTCAGAGAGAAGAGGCATCAGCGTGCTTTGAAGAAGACTCTTCTTGTGAGAATACTGCCCCCTTGATATAGGCTACAAACAAAATGGTTTCAAACAGTTCACTTGTAATCTGTGTGCTTGGCCCCTAGTCTTTCATGTCGGGTATCATTGATCCGTTTTAAAAACTGCTGGAGTCTGCCCACAGAAGGCTTACCAGCTCTCCTCCTCCGACTTCAAGAACAATTGCCAGGGATATGTGATTCGGAAGTGAGCCTGCTGGGCATGCACAGTGTTTACGGCTTATTGGGTTTGGGGAAACTTTTATATTTTTTTGGTTGATGGGTTATAAGAGGTATTCAGCCAAGCCATCTTTATTTGCTAACTCAAGACACAATTTAGCCATGGCTGGTCTCCAGTGTGATGCAAAGGAAATTACGCATCACCATAAACACACCTTCACTGTGTTCCATAAAAAGGCCCTACTAATGACAAGGGCATCATTCAATGCCAAACATTCTTGAATGTGCAGCCTCTCAGCCTGGATTAAGCCAGGGTCATGTGACAACACTGTATTCCATTATCATTGTGGTGCATGCTCCATCGCAACCGCTCCAGGATCAACAGACAGAAAGGCTGGCACATCACCAGAAGTCACAAAAAAGGTCCAATAGAAATTTGCTAACTCTGCTTGCATGGCTAAGGAAGAAATTACTTTAAAGCAGTTAAGTGGGAAGTAGAAGCCTACTGACATTATGAAGCCCCAAATCTCTCATAAGTGCACAATAGCCTATGACTTGGACTGAGTTCTACCTAATCATGCTTGATCACCTGCCTATTTGGCTCACACCCCTCTCGATAAACAGGAGCACAGAGTTGACAGTGCAGTGGGATGTTTGAATGTGACACATTTTTGCAGTTACACTGTTTCTTCATATGATTACACTCTCTCCCCGCACCCCATGTTCTGCTGCTGCCATCTTTGATTTTTAAAATATTTCAAAAATTTTAAAATATTTAAAATATTTTATACTTTTTAAAATGTTTTAAAAATCAGTTTGAGTTTTGAGTTGAGACTTACTACTTTTAGCAGACATAGGCAGTCACTCACCAAGAAAAAACAGAGTTTCACTTACCTGTAACTGTTGTTCATCTGATGGATCTTCTATGCAGTAACACATTGGGACTGCGCAGTCCCAATGTGGGGCTGCATAGAAGCCATTCAGATGAACTAAAAGTTCTCTGCCTGTCCTCCAGTGTTGATGTAATCACTTTCTTGCCCTTCCCTTTAAAACTACTGCAACAGCTTATCTCCTCTTTCTCTTTCATGCAAAAGAGAAGGGGGTACAGGCACGCATGTACCTTTGCTCATGATGGGGAAACAAAACCACCAGCATCCTTTCCCATCTGCTTCTCCTCCTCCACATGAGCACAAACACACCCTCACTGTGGATAGAAAAGCAGCATGCTATTGACTCCTTAGGATGTGGAATAGTATACTATAGCCCAATCTCATCAGATCTTGGAAGCTAAGCAGGGTAGGTAGTTGGATGGGAGTCCACCAAGGAAGACTTTGCAGAGGAAAGGAACAGCAAACCACCTCTGCTTAATCACTTGCCTTATAAACCCTGTGGGGTCACTATAAGTCGGCTGCAACTTGACAGTACTTTATACACACACATTGACTCATTTCTCCTGCATCAAAGCTGCTATTTACCTCTTCTTGAGACAAGAAAGAGCTAACAGTACATTTTCCTCTTCAGGCATTACAATTGGGGGAAGGGGCTGAGAAAATAGCAGAGAAAGATTTCCCCGCCTGAGCACTATAAACCTGCCCAAGCTGTCACTGTGTGATTGGCAGCTCCCAACACTCTTGAAAATAATTAAGGAAATTCCAGAATACAAAGTCTGCCCTCCTCTGATTTAGGGTCTCTGTGGGCCTTCAGTATCTGTCCACGAACCCTGGCTGTGCAGGCAGAAAAGCTGGGATGAATTACAAGCAATTCCATATTTTACACAAGTCGGTCCATTTAATGACCCAAACAACCAAGACTTAAAGGGAATACTGCCTCTTCTGAGGCCAATGAGAGGATTTAGTGCTTGGACTGGGCAAAAGTAGCCACAAGCTGAAAAACCAAGCTCTACCACTCAAGCACAAAGCTGCTCAGCATGGTGCTATGGTAAGGACCGACTTTACCAGTGAACATTGAGGCAATCCAATCAGAAACTCATCTTGAATATAATTGGGAAAGTTCAAGCAAGGTAAATTTGATTAGCGATTTTATGTTTTTAGCATGTCTTACCTATTCCTTTTTTTTAATTCAGCAGCAGAGCCAGAATTTAATTGATTATTTTTCACAAACTCTATTAGATTCTCCCCATTGGCCAATTTTTATTTAGCTATTTACTTCATTTATACCGTAGCTTTCTCCGCAAATGAGGACCCAAAGCAGCTTACATTATTTTCACAACAACTTTGTGAAGCAGGCTAGGATCTCAAATCCAAATCCTACACTCTAACCACTACACTGAATTGGTATGAACAAAAGAATGGTCAGCCATCTGGATGGGGGTGGGGGCATAAACATTTTAAAAAGCATAACTTTAGTTTTTGGCTGCATTTAGACATCTTGAAAAAGCCAAAAGAATTGTTCTAACGCTTCAGGGTGGACACCTCCATTCGGGTGGCATGTCCCAGGGCAAGGAACTGCTTTGCCACCTTGCCCCAGATGATACGGCAACATGCAATGGCAGAACTGGTCCTGGCAGTAACTTGCATGCTCCACCATCAACCTAAATATAAATATGAGGGGGAAGGGTAATGATAATCCAATGTAGGAAAAAAATACCCTAAATATTGAAATTATCAAATATTATTATATAATGCTTACACATTCATGTCTGTATGTAAAGTACATAATGAAAATCACATATATTGTTCAGGCATCACAATATGAAACAGTGGTTATAAAAGATGTTTTAAATACAGACACTGCAATTACACAAAATAATAATATAAATGGCGTCGAAATGTAAAAACAGTTTAACAGCTGTGACCTTGTTCCAATTAGCTGTATCTGACAACGATCTTGTTTCTCTCTTCTTAACAAGTACCTAGGTTCAAGACTTGTTTCATCAAAAAACTTCAGCGGAAGTCTTGCAATAAGCTACAATTATATAATCAAATGAACACATTATTTCATTATAGTCAAAACTAGCCCACATAACAGTATTATAGTTTAAAAAAAATTAGTTCAAAAAGAAATAATACCTCACGGGACCTTGGAGACTACTGCCAAAAATTTAAATGTTATCTCTCGATCCTCAAGGTTACTTTCTAATTACAATTGTGTAATGATGCATAAAGGTTTATAAGTTTAACAATATAGGTTTAACAATATATAAGTTCAACATAAAGACATATAAGTTTACCAATATAGAATGTCTTTAAAAATATCCAACAGTGTCAGCTACATATATTTACGTTCTAGGCTATGCTGCCATTCCCTCTGCACATATCTGCCTTCCTGTTGTGCTTATAAACTCAATTCGTCTTTAGACTTATGCTATTTACGAGCAAGAGAGAGAAAAGTGAATGAATTAGATAGTTTACACCCAGCAGTTACCCTCTCCCAGCTGAGCATGTTTAGGCTAACCATTTTAAGATAGCACCATAAGCACAACAGGAACGGAAGGCAGACATGCGACAGCAACTCTACAACTCTGTCCACCTAAAAATGTTACACCTCAAAAGATTTTTATTATTGGGCATAGCTGTAACTTGTATGCAAACTTAAGATGGCCTCCACTTTTTTATGGCATACCTGGAAAAAACTAGTCTTGCACTTGAGTAAATAGTGTAATGTCTTACTAAGTTGTGTCTGCAGCTGAAAACAACAATAAAATAAAGGAATCCCCTCATGTATAAGATTATTATATAAGATACTACAACCCCAAGGGGATTAGTGGAATTCATGGGCTGCAGCAGTCTGAATAAGGGGCAGGACCCTTTAAGGAGAGAGATTTCTTTGTCATTAGAACTGCAAGTTTCTTGATTTACTGAATCTAAACAGATTTTTTAAACTTACCAGCAGAGCTGCTTCTTAGTGATCTATGTATTTTAAACCAATACTTCAAAAGACAGTTATATAACAGTTTGGGTTGAAGGAGATAACACGAATCTCTATACCGCAGGCTGCGTAGTCAAAAGATTTTCTGAGTTGGCAGCTATCTACATTTCTTATACCTATCATAATAATGATTTCAAAATACCTCTCTGTGATACAGATATCACTGGGGGAAATGCTAAGTTCAAATAAAGAAGCTACAAGGTAAATAATCTATCAACAACATACCCCATTAGGCTGATTGGGAGTCACTAGCCTATGGTCACCTAATGAGTTTATTGGCTAAGTAGAGATTTGAACCCACGTCTCCCCAGTCCTACCTTGACAATGTAACCACGGCACCATGCTGGCTGTCACAGTGGATCCAGGTGACATTTTTACAAGGAGTGCTTCTGAAGTTTTCTGAGCAAATTCCAGCAACATTCATTTACTTGAAAAATGCAATCCCCCACCCCACAAAAGACTGCAATTCCATCACAGAATGTTTGCAAGTAAATCAAGGATGCTCTCAGTGTCACCAATGAGCCCTGTAAAAAACACCACACCATTGCCACGTCTTTCCCCCATTTCTCTTTTTATAAGCTAGAACTGCGAGCTTCCTCTCCTTAGCACCAGAGTATATTCACATACCCTTTTTATAAAGGGGTGGGTGGGGCCCAGCTAAGGCCCAGCTAATACCTTCTGTGCTGCAAAACACAACAAATGATTGCCTCAGCTGCTCCTCCCCTCCACTTTAGGGTTCTCCCACTCCAGAATAGTGGCAGATCTCTATAACAGGTGCTCTAGTTACGGGAAGAGGTTTGTGTGGAATTTCCCCCCATCACTACCCTCCAAAAGCTGGTTTTTCATTGTGTAGGGACTAGATATCAGGTAATAGCTGTTAGAATGAAGGTAAGTGTCAGGCTAGACCTAGCCAACAAACTTGCTTGTTTGTTCTAATCTGGAATCATTTTTTACTCACTGTAGTATCGGAAATCCACTAACAACATCACAGCACAGAACAATTCTGTATGGCTAGGTCTAAGAAAAAAGTATATTCTATAAAGAATACGATAAGACTAAATCATGGGGTTATGCTTATCTTAATTCTCAAATTGCCTTCAATGAAACAAATATACACTATTTACTGAATTTGCTCAACAGAAGCCTTTCTGGAAGGCAGTCTACTCAGAAGTAAGCCCCAGCTTATTCAGTGGGCCTTACTCCCTGAAAGAATTCTCAGGGTTACAACCAGCATTGTTCTTTGTACCTCTCTAGATCCTTCCATCTTGATGCTGAGTAAGATTTGGATAAAAATAAAGACTGGCAAGATATTTCAACTCCTTGTAAATTGTGCCTTCAGAATTGATTTGATTTGGAGGGGAGACCAATGTATAGTGCATTACAGTAGTCTACTCTCAATGTTACTGTGGCATGGATCCAGGTGGCCAGGTCAGGTGTATCAAGGTAAAGGGCCATTTTACAGGCTAGGCTGAGTTGAAAAAAACAACAACATTTTTTGCAGCTGCATTAACTTGCTTCTTAACAAATAAAGCAGGATCTAGTATGACCCCAAGGTTTTTAACTGAATCAGCAAGGGTCAGTTGAACTCCATCAAAAGTGGGGAGAACAATGTCCTTCAATGTGGCCAGGAAGTGATTGAGGACCTCTACATCATCACCAGGAGATCTGGGTAAGGACATATAGAGCTAAGTATCCAGCACCACATCCAACAACACCTCTGCCAACTCTTGGAGGGTGCCCACTGGGGAACTAGTTGGCTGGTAGACAAGCAGAATGCCTCATCTATCCTTAGACCCTAATGTAAGGAGTATACAGTCAATGCCAGTTATAGTTTGCACTGGATCTCTGCAGAAATTGAAGGATTCGGGAGAATAATAGCCACACCTCCTCCCCAGCCAGTTGTGTGGGGTTGGTGGAGGACCATGTAACCAGGAGATGTTAGCTGGGACAGACACACAACATCATTTTCTTCCAGCCATGGTCCTCTTAAGCAAGCCAGATCAATTTATTCTTCCTGCAACATCTCATAGAGGAGGGCAGGTTTGTGTATCACTGATCTGGTGTTGCACAATATTAGTGTAGATGTGGGGAAAATAAGGGCCCTTGTTTGATCAACTCTTGGGATGCTACCGAGGTTAGATAGGCAGTGATTATCCTTGCCAGACACTGGCCATCTATGATAAATCCCACCCCCATACCTACCAGCTCCCATTAGTCCTGGGTTAGTGAATTTCTCAAACATCCTTTTCCAGGCAATGATTTCTCCCAACTGCTACTAATAAAACCTCTCCAGTACCTCACAATTAATAGTGTAGTGTTCACAGAAGGTCATATTACATTTCAGGGGCACAGCCATGGTGTGCTGAGGTTAGAGATGTCCAACAGGTATAGCTTTATGTTGGTACACCTCGTGGTTTCCAGATAAAGGAAAGAACAGTTCTTGCAAATAGCAACATTTCTTGGTAAAACATGTTCTACATGTTCTGTAAACATCTACTTTGTGTTTGCTGGTTTTTGTGTGTGTGTTGTCAAGTCACAGGTGATTTATGGTGACCCCATAGGGTTTTCAAGGCAAGAGACATTCAGAGGTGGTTTGCCATTGCCTGCCTCCACATCACAACCCTGGTATTCCTTGAAGGTGGGTCATCCAAATACTAACCAGGGCCAATCCTGCTTAGCTGCTGAGATCTGACGAGAACAGGCTATCTTGGGGCCAACCAGGTCAGGTTGCTGTGGCTGCCCATTTTTTGTTATGAATTTAATGCATTCACAACTTCCCTGAGCTACCCAAGTCTTATTTCATAAAATACAGATCAGCAGTAGAACACATGCCTTCCAAATATACAGAGCCAGGCTCCATTCTGATCATCTCTTCAGGAAGTTGGTCTGGGAAAATCATCCAAGACCTCTGTCATGCATGTATTGGGCTACATGGCTCAACTGTTGATGGAAAATATCTTAATGTGTGTCTAAATCTCTACATGACCCATTAAAATTCATTAACAACTCCTCTTCATTTCATGTAATTATAGATCTTTTTGTGGAGGAGCTTCCCCAATTTCATATACTAATGGCAAACAAATAACTACTAGGACTAAGAAATAAGTGGAAACAAAATGGAGCACAGAAGGTAAAATAGACAAGAAACAAAACCTAAGGTACATGCATCATAGAAGAGGACAAAGTAACGAGGGGGGCGAATATTCAGATTTAAAATCTGTGTGCACAGCCAGAACTTATCAAACATTCTGCCATTTTTTACTTCAGGAGTTCTCTCCCCCAGATAATCTAGCAGTTGTCTATTACTTGCTAACACCCCAGGCCCACTATATTCCCACTCAGACTTCTGAAGAACCTCTAAAGAATGTCAAACAGAGCATCTAAAAAAACATTTCTATACAACTATGGATTGCAAGTGGCTCTTACTCAGAGCTTAACAAATCTCCTTGCAGAGCAGAAATATTTGTTCAACTCCATTGAGAGAGGCATTCTTCCTCACACCACACATATAAACATTAAAGTACAGTGAGGTGGTTTATCCACCCATTTAAGCAGCTGCGATTTATCATTCACCCGTAAACCTACAAGCAGCACATATGAAATCCACCAAATGAGAAAGCATTACTTGGGTCAAGGCTAATTTCAAGGACAAGAACAAAGACTGGAAACAGAACTATGAATATGCCAAACTCTGTAAACTGAATCAACCTATTTTCTCTCTGGAGTTTACAGGAAGTGGATGATTGGATGCAAGGCAGTGTCTTTGCACACAGTAATTTTTAAGAGAGTATTGCGATTTGTAGCCTATAACACTGGAGGTAAATGAGGAAAATCTCATCTACATTCAAGAGGAGAATGGTTTAATAGAAAAATATTTTTGTTACATTTAGATCCCTTCTCATTTCCTTCAAAACATTTTTATCCCCCTTTCCCCAATCTCAGTAGCCTTTATAAAAACATTAAGTTGGATCTCACTGATGTGTTTTGTTAACAGTGACATTTCCCTCCAGCAAAAGAAGACTTTAGCTTACCCAACAGGGCTGGAGAAGAAAGAAGCCGTGAAGCAAAAAAGCTCAGGGAACTGTTAGCAGAGCAGATCTGTGGGATCCAATACATTAAAACATTTATTTTGAACAATGCCCTCATAAAATGAGATGTCTGACCAAGTCTTGAGAAAATCTCATTGCTTAGTGTGAAGGTTTTTGTTGTTGTTTTGCCATCAAGTCACAGCTGACTTATGGTGACACCATAGGGCTTTCGAGGCAAGAGATGTTCAAAGTTCAAAGAGGTTTGCCATTGCCTGCCTCTGCTTGGGCTGAGATAGTTCTGAGAGAACTGTGTCTGGTCAAAGGTCACCCAGCAGGCTTCATGTGGAAGAGTGAGGAACTGAACCCCTTTCTCCAGATTACAGTTCGCTGCTCTTAACCACTACACCATGGTGGCCATCTTTAAATTATATGATCCATTGCAGTATCAAGAATGTAGAAATCCTAACAGTTTTGTAAACAGCAGGAATAAGGCCTTGGGTTATCAGGTTAGATGTGGAAATACCTGTTCACCAGGGAATCTGCATTTACAGAGTGTCTAGCTCTAAGAGAATGCCAGGAAGATGACTGTTCATTGGCATTTTCACCCTGAGAGGATTTATAACAGGAATTCTAATAATTGTAGATACTGTAATAAGGTACTGCCTCGTTTTTGCATATGTGGTGGCACTGCTCTAGCACTGAACACTTCTTGAAAATAATAGCTAAGAGAATTTCTGCTAGCTTTACCATAAGAGTATTGTGGTCTCCTGATTTTTTTCTCCTAAAGTATGCCGCAGAGCTCCCAAGGCAATGGTAGTGGTGGAAAGTGCCATCAACTCACAGCTGACTTATGGTGACCCCAAAGGATTTTTCAAGGCAAGGAATGAACAGAGGTAGTTTGCCATTGCCTGCCTTGGTCATCTCCCATCCAAGTACTAATAAAGGCTGACCCTGCTTAGCTTCCAAGATCTGATGAATTCAGGCTAGCTTGGACCATCCAGCTCCAGCAATACCAAGTGATAACTCTTAACACAATCATTACAGCACAGTTAGTCTTTTTGAGACACTGGAAAAGAAGTCCCCCACTCTGCCCACCCATCCCTGCTGCTCTGCCCACCTGGCCACCCTGCTCTTGACTCCCACTCATCCCCCTTCCCATCACTCTATGGGAAAAGGCAGTGGGGGATGGGAGGGTGGCAGCAGCTCCCACTTCTCCCCTGCAGTACTGCCACCTTGCCCTATTTGGCTCGTGCAGCAGCTCCCCCTCCTCCATCTCCCTCAGTGGTCTCTCCTCTGGTTTGGAGAATTTTTCTGGTACTACTGCCTGGTAGCGAAGGGGGGTGTGTGCACCTGACCTTGGATGCCTTGGTAGCAGCAGCTCCCACTCCTCCCCTACCCGTCTGCCTACCAAGAAGAGATGGTGTTATGGCAGCATCTCCAGCAGTTCTTCCCCTTCTCATCCCTCACATGGTCATTTTGGATGGATTTAATCCTCCTCCATTTTTAGGTGTTTCTAACATTTCTGCAAACTTGAGAGGGTTCTCCGGGTCTAAAGAATAATACTCCCACTCTGAACCTGGCCCACTTGTCTTGGTCTATCAGTCCTCACAGGGTGAAGTTCAGCATTAGTTCTAGGATTGAAGTCTGTTGTTGAGATAAAATATATTTAGATTACTGAGATGTCTATCAGTATTAATAACTTTCCTACATATACATACATAAACCTTTATTGGCATAATAACAGCATTATATCATGCATTAATAATAACTTTCCTAAAAAACAAATATTGAAATATGTTTTATAATAACTATTTAACATTTATATTTACTGAATAATCACTTGTGTGTACATGTGTGTGTTTCTCTTGTAAACATTACAGCTTATCCATTAAAGGTACAAAAAATAAAATTGAACCAATCAATATTTAAAATTTCAACTGATAAACTATGCCTTATAAGAAACATATAGGTGAAGAAAGCTGCCTGCTGTTCCTAATAAGAATCCTCTTAGAGCACTAACTTGATTATTGCTTTGCTTTCCTTCTTGTTATTTTAATAAAATTAAAGTCAGTTTTCATAATTAAAAAGGCACAAGTGGCTGAATGAATTTGGGAAGACATAAGGCAGATCGCATTGAGAAATAAGATGATCTGTGGCTGACCGGGGCACAGCCAGTCCACATTTCAGTCCCATCTTTTGTAGCCCAGATTCCAGAAGAGTGTGCACTGTAATTCAGTGTTTGGCAATAGCACCAAAGTGAAAAGATATAGAAACCAAAATACAATATACCCAAACTCTGACCAGAAGAGAATTTAAAAAAAAAAAATTTCAGTCTGTCTTGCATTAGTAGTTTCCGATTGTGATCTGGGGAACACTGCGCTTCTCCAGAGTTTTTCAGGATTTCCTCACTGAAAGGACTGCCTGCTGCAAACAGCAACAGGAGCACTAGTAAAGTCTTACACTGTACTCTTAAATCACCAAGATCTGAGTTAGGAGCATCATTTCACCCAGGTTAGATGGAAAGACCCACCTATTAAAGATAGTTCGAATGGGCAATGCTTGGCATTATTTCATCTGGGCTCACTGCACCCTCTGCAAGGACAGAAGGAACAACCAGGTTGCTGCAGAGATGCCCCCCAGTATCTCTCTTAGCCACTCTACCACTGAGCCAGGAGCCACTTTCTATCTGAAGCCACCTTTCTTTTTTACTACGTTGTAAACCTAATCCTGGTTGACAGACTGAAAGACAATGTATCAATCTTTAAAATACTTGCTGCTTGCTTACTGCAACTAATTTTGCACTGCCACGTACAGCCACAATCATACGAAGGCATAGCTGTATGTTTTTACAGCTGAACAGTGTGAGTTCGTCCTCAGTATCTGGTATCTCTAGACTCCAGTCTAGTAGCACCTTGCTTGGAGACCAACAAGATTTTCGGGGGGTATGAACTCTGGAGAGTCAAAGCTCCTTTCCTCAGATACAAATAGGAATGGAGATCCATGAATCTTTACATCCCAGTCTCAAGTTGGGAGGAGTGTTGCAAAGAAAGGAGTCAGGATGTAGCGGCATAATGCAAAATGTAATTAGTTTGATTAAAATAAGGGAGAAATGCTGAGGGGCAGAAAATTAGCACCTGTATTGAGATAAGAATCCGATGTCCCTATTCAACCTTAAATTCAGCAATTTCACATTGTAATCTCCCCTAGAAGCTTCTCTGTTTGAGGACTGCCACTCTTAGATCAGGAATGGAATGTCCTGGAAGATTAAAGTGTTCTCCCACTGGTTTTTGAATGTTGTGATTTTTGATGTCAGATCTCGTTGTTATACTGCAGACCAACACAGCTACTCTCTGAAACTGTCTTCATGGAATCTCTAGATGACCCATCTCTGTTTCTGTATTTCACTAGCAGAATTACTAGCATGTTTCAGCAGTCTGCTAAACAGGCAGAACATGGAGTGCATTATTAACATGAGGGGATACCAGACCATACAAACAAGTACATGAGAAAAAACAATTAACTGCACAACCTGACAGATAAAGACAGAAGAGAAGACTTCTGTTGCACACTCATAAGTACCTCTGAACCCTGTAATAAAATGGAGGCTTTCTTCCACACACTGGCGGGGGCAACACAGGATATACTTTCCGTTAACACAGGACAACCACATGCTCAAAGCACAACACCACAATTGTGTGCAAACACGTTGAGTGCCCTAGAATATGCCATAGAATGCTTACTACGAACCTCATCAAATTTTTGTGGAACTTCTCAATTTGTATGACTGGACTTAGGCCCTATGGCTGCCATTTTGTGACTGGTCATATCCCTTCATGGCAGCCATTTTGTTGTGGCACTCACTACTTGTTCTCAACATTCCATAGTTAGCCCCAGGCTCAACCAGATTAGGAACGCCTAGTTTAAAACATGGCTCAGTCCTACGGTAATACTCTCTCAGTGCCTTGGAAAGGTAACACTACAGAGGAAAGCAGACAGATATAAGGTGTCGGAGAACAAAGGCTGAGAGAATAGTAACTTTCCAAACACCACCAAGTGAGTTGATGGCCAAGGTAAGATTTGCACTGGAATAATGCTTTAGGCATCACTGATGAAGTATCTTTCCCGCTATTATCAGAATCATTTGTATTGCAAATATTGAATGCAGGACATCAAAGGCTTTCAAGTGTTCTACAAAGAATCTTGCTCATGATCAGGAAAATTATATCCAGGTCATTAGCCTCACATAAATTTAAGATGCTGGGTCTACCCAAAAAAGCACACATCACAGACCTGTTAACTATACAGCATCAGTACTACCAAGTGAGGCAGGAGCTAAAAACATGCAGCAACTATGTGCAGCCGAGATCTCAAGAAGCACTATGAATTTCTAATATGTTTCCAATTTTGCAGTAAAAATTGGATGGAGGAATGCTACATGTTGCTCTTCAGATTTGTACTTGGTGAATAGGAATGGGTGTACTTCTCAGTGACCCTCTGAAATACTAATCAACGCACTAGATCAGGGGTGTCGAACCCATTTGTTATGAGAGCCAGATATGACATAAATGTCACTTGGCCGGGCCATGCTTAGCCAGCCCAGATTGGGACTGGGGGGTAGTTGCCTCGGCCAGCCCAGATCAAGAGGGGTGGATGTCTTGGCTACCTCGTGGGCCAGATAAGAGCTCTCAAGGGGCCCGATGCGGCCCACAGGCTGTGTGTTTGACACCCCTGCACTAGATTTATCTAACAAAGAAGATCATCACTGATGCAATTACCAGAATGAACCAAGTGCATCATCTCCATACATAAGAAAACACAGAACCTAACAATCTCAGGCAAAAGGGAAACTGTCCTCCAAGGGAGAAAAGAGCTAGAAGACCTCCAAGAGAAAGGAGATCTTTTTATAGTTTATCAGATAAACACTCGTGGCCAATGTAGGCTGGCACCCCACATGGCCAGATTTTTGTGGGTCAGCTTCACAAGCTTAGTTTGACGTGGAGCTCACGTTCTGTTCAGATGGGGACTCTCCTGCAGTTTCTTCAGCATATGTGGTGTTGGATCAGAAACAGCAATTACGCGTGTAGTGTGTGTGAGTTGGACTTGATTTATTTACTTTGTATGGTGACGTGTCATTGCTGAAACAAAATTTCAGGAGGTCATCAAATTATATGTTCATTATTTGCATTCTGTGGCATGAGATGAGATGAAATAAAAAGTAAGGAAAATAAAAGCATGGTTATAGCAGATGTGACCTGACCTGGATAGCCCAGGCTAGCCTGATCTCGTTAGATCTCAGAAGCTAAGTAGGGTCAACCCTGGCAAGTATTTGGATGTGAGTCCTCCAAGAAATACCAGGATCATGACACAAAGGCAGGCAATGGCAAATCACCTCTGAATGTCTCTAGCCTTGCAAACCCTGCCAAGGGTCACCATAAGTCAGATGTGACTTGACAGCCAAAAAAAAAAAAGCAGATGTTGTGTGGGCCTTGGAGACCGAAGCTGAACTCCCTGCTGAACTATGAAACACTCTGGATGGTCTTGGTTGTCTCAACGTAGTGTACCTTATAGGGTTGCTGTGAGCATAAAGGGAGGGAACATGGGAAAAACACATAAACCGCCCTATCCTGCGCTCCTTGAAGAAAAGGAAGGATAAAATATAATAATACATAAATGTAATAAAACATAATAAAGAATGAAAGGTACACACAAAAACAAAACAAACTAGGGTGAAAAAAAAGTCACTGCTATAAACCAGATTCCGTAATGTGGAGGGACAAGAGGGGAAAACACAGGGAATCAAATTAGATATTTTAAATAAGTTAAATAGACAGCAATTTTTGCACGCAACAGCAGAGCAGGAACAGCAACAAAAGAAATAATGCCACTAGAAACACTTCCTTATGCATATCCACACAAAGAAGAGTAGTGTGTTACTGGAGGGGAAAGAGTGGCTTACAGCAAAGAGAAACCACAATCCAAATGACACTGGCAAGGAGTATAAACAGTGCAAGCCTCAAAAGATTTTCACTTGAAAGCAGCAATACATGATAAACAGAGCGAAGGGTTGTGTTTCTGTTAGAAACAGATGGCTAAAAGAACTGTAAAGTCTATGGTTTTATTGCCATGTATCAGAAACGAGGGAGCTACACATTGTGCAATCCAGATGCAACAGCCTCGGGCACATACAGATTTACCAAGAGGCTGGACACCACAAGAGGCAGCCACAATCAGGCAGCCATATTTGGCAAAAATTTCCACTGGAGTAAGAGAACCTGGTTGACTCAATCAAGGAAGCCATGTCCTTCAGTTTGCAAGAACTGAGCAAGGCTGTTAACGATAGGATCAGCTCAGGCAGGAAACTAGAAATTAGTATTCCCATGACAATCATAAAGGTGGCATCCTCGTGCTCGTACATAACAAGAGATGTATTTGGGATGAAGTGCATTTTCCGGACTTCTTTACGAACTGACATCTCCAATGCAAGGAATAGTTGTGTCCCATCCCCCACTCTAATGTGGCTGCGTTAGATTATATATAGTAAAGCAGCAAATAGGTCCTTGTCCTGGATGGGTTGGATAGCCGAAGTTGGTCAACCCCATCATTGTGCAATTGTGCACTTTCTCTATATTGATTATAATCCCACTCTTGACATTTCTGGGTGATGCGCCAGACCTTACCACCACATGCCCCTCCACTAAGGTTGCCAACCTCCAGGTGGGGCCTGGGAATCTCCAAGAATTACAACTGGACTCCGAGTGACAGAGATCACTTCCCCTGAAGAAAATGGCTGCTCTGGAGGGTGGACTCTATGGCAGTATACCATGATGGGGTTCGTCCCCTCCCCAAACCCCACTCTCCCCAGGCTCACCCCCAAATCTCCAAAAATTTCCCAACTCAGAGTTGGAGACCCTACCATTCGTACTGGACGCTGCAATTTATTCCATTACGTTGGTAAAAACAAGGCATCATCTTAACGACTAACATATTTATTGAAGGAGAAGGTTTTTGGTGGGTAAGGGCCCCCCAGAGCCAAATTTAATATACATTGGGTTGGATCCAGACTAAATTGTCCAGTGGCAGAAGTTTTCCCCCTCCCACTGTAGCCCACTGAATATCATGAAATGCTGCTCTTGGGGGACAGGTGTCTCTGAGGAATGACATGGGAAGGGTCTGAAGCAGGATGGGACAATCAGCAGGTATTGCTCGTTTAGTTTGGATCCAACCCACTGCAAATATTCTAAAAAGGGGAAGAAAAAAATTGAAGTATGATCTCACACTGGAGAGGAAGACTATATTAAGGTGCAGCAAGATCACAAATTCTGCCAACACAACTTCAATCTGAGCTTTGTCACAATAGCTATACCTTTGTCCCCCACTACCAATGGAAACCGCTAATCTTTTTTTGTTTTTCCGGCACTTCCTAAAATAGGGGCGATTTATCACTTTTTTAAATTTAACCCAGCGAACACAGACATTAAGGGACGTTTTTGTAGTAATCTGAAATAGATGAAAAGGTAAACTCAAAACTTGGATAAAAATAAAAGAAGGAATCCATAAACTCAAGTCCTGAGAAAGCTGGATTTAAAGAGAAAACGAGATGTACTTACAACAATTGTGCTATTCTTTCATCTCTATCAGAGTTACTCCTCCACCACCCCCTACATAACAGATTTGTAGGAAAAGAATAGAATCTTGTGCAGGCTGCTCTTCTCAGGGGTGAAACCTAACAGCACTAGACTTCCATCTGTGTAGCCTGTTTTCCTCCAGAAAAGATTTCATAAACTTTATCTCAGCTAGGTCTGTATGGAATGAAATCTTTGTGGTCGGGGGTGGGGGGTGGTGACGACGACACAATATTTTGCAAAAGAATGTTACCTATATAGGTTTGAATGTTTTAATTTTAAATATGAACTATTTGCATAAATTAGAACAATGTTCAAATCTAGCATCCAAGCACAAAATCTAAGGGGGATTGTTGTTATTCCAATTTAAACTGCCCATCAAATGCTTTAATTCTATTGTGTTGTAACGGTTACAGTACTAGACTTGTAACAGAGAGACCTACATCACGTTGAACTGATTCCCCCCCCCCCAATTTAAAATATTTGTTAGTGCTTCAAACAGAATTCCCCCCTCTTTTAAAAAGGCCCTGGTTTAAATTGAAATCTGAACGTAATACACACGTATACGGTTGCATCCCAGGGGCTACAAGCAGAGCAGGTCTTTCCAACCTACTCCTTCTTACTCCCTGAAATGCTGAAATGGGGGGGGGGGCAAGGGCTCTCAGAAACAACAGGACTCGGAGGTGTTACAGTGTAAGGGTCTGCATTGGGAAAAGGGAACCAGCAAAAAACAGGCATTCTTCCACTTGGATTCAACCCAGTATCTCCAAAAACTGTAGTTATATCCTCATACTGTTAGATACAGGGTGGCCCATGAAGCTCTGCCCACCTAGCTATTCCTTTGCCTTCTTTCAATGCACCATCCATGTCTCCCCAGGTGTAAGCTGCTCAACTGTGAGTCTGGGAATGACTGACATTTCTTCCAATCATCTCCTGGATAGTCTGTGGTATGGAAGAGGTCCAAGGGGCTGGTAGACCGCTTATGGCACAAGGCTACATTGACATCATACTGAACCTTGGTCCTATCTGGTGGGCCACCCACTTTCAGAGCAGATACTCCAGTAAGCAAGGACTCTGCTGCAGTTTGCCCTCTCTCCCTTCTTTGTTCTGCATATTACCAGCAGCTGTGCTTCTGCCCATGCCAAGTGCCCAGCTCTTCACTATGCAGCAGAACTAATGCATTCAAGGTGGGGAGAAGGAAACATGCTGTATCTGTGTGCACCTTATTGCATTCAACCTTTATCCAACCCAGATGTTGAATGACACACCTAGCACAACACTCTAGCTATATAATCAATCTGCTAAGATTCCCACTTCATACATCTGGATTCTGTCCCCGCTCAAAAAATATGCAGACTGGTAGGCTGGAGGGGAGAGGAGCAAGAAGCCCGTCTGTTTGTGTATGGTGGTGGTGGGGGAGCAGGCACAGTTTTGTTTTTGTGTGTGTGTGTTTGTGTACGTGGCTTATATGAGGAAGGATATGTATATAAATGAGGGCAAAGGAATTTTGGAATTAAGCATGAATGGTACAGCATTAGTACAAGCAAATATACCCCTATTTAAGTTGACCCCCAAATGCAAATACACATTCAAAGGATAGCAAAATGTGGGGTTTTTTTCTAATTAAGTTTGTCTTTTTCCCCCCATTTGAACAGCTGGTCATTATACCTGTTACAAACTGTTTTTACTACTTCCAACAGTTTCAAAAATAGTTTGTTGTGTGCAATGTGACAGGAGCGGCAGTCTGAAGGAGGGGGAAAAACCCACAATTCAAAAGCACCACTGGGTTTACAGAACTCATTTCACAGTTCTTTGGAATCTAGCTGGCATTCAGTATTTGCAATTATCCTGTATATGATCCCATATAATTTGCTGTTTGTTAAATCCTTACAATTTAATAAAATCCCTTTTAAAAACTAAAGCAAGTGTGCATTTGAATGCATTTAGAAATATCGCCCATTTTTATCTGAAAAAGAGCCAAGTGGTTAAGAGTGTCAGATTAGGATCTGGGAGACCCAAGTTCGAATCCCCACTCTGCCATGGCCCTGGTGGATGACACTGGGTCAGTCACATATCCTCAGCCTAACCTACCTCACAGGGTTGTTGTGAGGAAAGAAGTACAGTGTAAGTTGCTTTGGGACCCCATTGGGGAGAAAGGCAGGATATAAAGAAGTAAAAAAATATTATGATGCCCACCTTCAATTTTACTCAACCCACCCTCCCACCATGTATGACTGTCTTATGAAAATCTGTGTTCTTTGTATTAAGAATTGTGGAGAAAACATCTTTGTCAGTCATCATATAATACAATTGTTCTTATCCTTAGGTTATGGCTAAATTATAGGGACCACAAACTGTCAGATACCAAAGATGTCATTCACTTATTCATCCAGGTGACCTTTTACTCCTATTTACACCTAGTGGTTACCTGATTTCTGCAAATGGCTCAGAGCTCTAATTATATCTCTATCTCAAAGTAAAAAATCGGGATATTACTTCTATCCCATGGGGAACAGGTGCACAGCATCAATTACCTGCCCTGGCTGACATTACTTTTTTGTGGGATGGGGTACAGCAGTGCAATTATATGAAAAATTATAGACAAAACAAACATTGAATATGGAAAGAAGATTACCTCTGAGTGGTAATTCCACCCCTTTTACTAAACTGGTCATGGCTGTTGGTCAGAAGAGAAACCATATTTGGGGGTATGAGGATTAAGTAGCATATTGTATTAACATTTTCAGAAAATAACAGCATATTTTGTTAAATATTTAAGACACATATGATGTACCCTCTTAGGTTGTATAAAGGCTCAATGCAGTGGTAAATCAATATGTTTTTATTGCTATAGAAACCAATTAACATGCATGAGGAATGGTTCTTTGTTGGAGGAAAGACAAAATAAAAATGTAGTAGCAGATAAATAATTAATGTAATATTTTTATTTAAAGCAATTATTTTAAACTGGCCATTTTTGTGGTTTTGATTTTATTTATTTGCTTCATTTATACCCTGCCTTTCTTCCCATTGGGAATCCAAAGCAGCTTACATCGTTCTCCTCTCTTCCATTTTATTTTATTAAATCAATGTACTCTGGTTTATAGGAGTCTTTCAACCATACCATGTACCTTCCTAATCTTCCCCCATCACAGCCCTTGTTCAGACATAATACTGAAGCCAGGCCTTAGGAATCAAGATTGGGAGCACATACTTTCTCCCATTTCCCAAGTGAGTTATAAGAACGTAAGAACATAAGAAAGGCCATGCTGAATCAGACCAAGGTTCATCAAGTCCATCAAGTTCACACAGTGGACAATTAGGTGCCTCTAGGAAGCCCACAAACAAGGCCAACTGCAGCAGCATTATCCTGGCTGTGTTCCAAAGCACCAATATAATAGGCATGCTCCTCTGAACCTGGAGAGAATAGGTATACATCATGAATTGTATCCTTTTTTACTAGCCATGAATAGCCCTATCCTCCATGAACATGTCCCCCCCTCTCTTAAAGTCTTCCAAGTTGGCAGCCATCACCACATCCTGGGGCAGAGAGTTCCATAATTTAACTATGCGTTGTGAGAAGAAATACTTCCTTTTATCTGTTCTGAATCAGTAACCCTCCTGTACCATTTTGGCTTTACATGCAATGGTTGCCAAACCAGGTACGCTACTAAATTCACTTTGAAAGTCCATATTATGACCAGGTTCCCAAAGCAAGTTGCATGCTTGGTTTCATTTCAATAGAACTTGGGAATGATCACATGGAACACCAAACTGAGCAGAAGAGAACACACACTCTGTAACATTTCTGATTCCTATGTGTTGGTTTGAAGCTGTCGGCCTAAATCAGTTTCCCAGTCCCAGGTTCATCTGGACATTTTACGTAACGTATAGACAACATGTGCCAAATCGGATGTTTGGTCTGGACTTCAGCAAACAGAAAATCAAACCAAACATCCTTCAGAGTCACCTCATACACAATATTGTTCCCACTCAGAGATAATCTCTATATACCTACACCAATACTGTTGAAGTACAGCATAATGGAAAAATAAACTCTTGTTGCATATACATGTCGCTTCTACAAATCTACTTGGTCCTTTATGGGATACCGAGACTGTATGCTGCCATGGATATCTGTTGTCCATTCTGTGAAAATATCAAGTAGTAGGCCATGCAGATTAAAATAACATTGTGCAGGCAGCAGCTGCCAACACAGTGTTGGTTTATTCTCTCTCACACTCCTCTTCCTCAGTGTATTTTAAAAAAATTACAACTCTTATCCCCTGTACTTGGGCTTCCTCTGTGTATGGCTTGCCTTCCTCAGTGGTCATTTTGTGGTTGTCTCCACCTCCTGTGGCAGTTATTTTGTGGTTGCACCCACCACACTGTGTCAAAATTCCTAAAGTGCCCATAGGCTCAAAAAGGATGCAGGCCCCTGCTTTAGGAACAATGCTTCTCCCAGTAAAATACTTACTACCACTGATGGAACAACTGCTAGATACAAAATTCTTCACCCCACTTTATGAAAAGACAATTGAAGAACTGTGCACTGACAGACTAGAATCAAATACAAAAATATACATGTTATAATCTCATGCTTCAGTATAATAACAGAAGTACGCCATGCTACAGAGGTTCACCTTAGATTTTCTAGCACAGTCAATGGCTCTCAGACTTCTGTGTTTTGAACATTATCTGAACAAAGTTTTTTTATTTAGCCTATATTTAAGCCTCCCTTCATAGGACATTCTGAAAATATGCCACGACAGCCAGTGTCAAATAGTGGTTAGAATGCTGGACTAGAGCAAGGGTGCCCGACAGACAGGTCACCAGCTGATGCAGAGTAGCTTGTGCAGCCCCTAGAAGACCCAGGAAAAGATGAAAAAGAAGTACAGTGGGTTTTTATATGCTGACTTTCTCTACCTTTTTCAAGGAGAATCAAACTAGCTTAAAATTTTCTTCCCTTCCTCTCCCCATAATAGGCACCTTGTAAGGTAGGTGGGGCTGAGAGAGTTCAGAGAGAACCATGACTAGCCCAAGGTTATCCATTCCACGTTGGACCATGCTGCCAGACAATCCTTTTTTGTATAAAGAACAATCCAGTATGAGCCAAATCGCCTATTTGTCATGGATTTTACAACCATTACCAGATCCTGGATAGGGGTGGGTCTATACTTTAGAAGTCACTTCATGTGTAGCAGTGTGGAAAACAACCCAATCTGTCGCTCATATGGAGGAGTTATCCAGATTAGAGTCCACCGCTCTTAACCATTATACCACACTGACAAGATATGCTTTGGGGTTTTTTTTTCCAATCAAAAGCTTTTATTTCAGAGGATTTTTCTCTATGCCACTTTGCTGATAGTTTCATTTTAGCTGTCCTTCCTTGTTACAGAAGAAAGGGAGGAATGGTGCTTTTCCTTCCTGGGAAACTCCCTTAGACCAAGGGTTTCCCAGAAAGCACCCGCCACCACTCAAGTACCCCGAGAACATAGACTGATCCACTGAGGGTATCCTTCCATCGCAGCACTGTAACAATAATGAAGTGACAGCGTAGAAACCCTAGAAAATACCTTATAATCAACTATACAGTTCCGTGCACTCTAGCACATAGGAAAAAGGTCCAGATAAATATCCCAGAAAAATAGATTGTACTACGTGAAGCCAAAAAATGTCTTAATTACAAAAGAGAAAGGAAAAAGGAAAAGGGTGGTTGGATTCAAAAAGGGGTGGTAAAACGACAGAAGAAAATACAGGGGATAAAACACACAAGAACACAGCACACAAAATTTCAAAATAAAAAATGCACAGCATTCACTGCAGTACCAAGATATTGGAGGAGTCTTAACCCCTATCCAAGCTCCTGTAGACCACAGTTTCTACTGAAGACTGAAGACAAGCGAAAATCCGCGCCCCAACGGCCAGCTGGGAGGTGGGCGGGGCCGCACAGAGCCGGCTGGGCATGTGTGCGTCGGGACAGCGCGAGCCGGCGCAGGCGCCCAGCCGGCTCTGTGCGCCCCGCTCGCCTCCCAGCTGGCTGGCAGCCCTAGCTGGCTCCCAGGGCGGCCCGGCTCTGCGCCCCACTGCCGCTGCGCTGGGTGGCTGGGAAGGACCTCCCGCAGCCTGGCTGGCTGGCGGCTTTAAAGCCGGCTCCCGGGTGGCCCGGCTCTGGAGCCCGGCCGCACATCTTGCTGCAATGCCAGAGCCTGGCCGCCCCGGGAGCCAGCTTTAAAGCCGCCAGCCAGCTGGGCTGCGGGAGGCCCCTCTCACCCCCCAACTGGCTGGCGGCGTCCTAGCCAGCTCCCGGGGCGGCCCGGCTCTGCGCCCCGCTGCCGCTGCGCTGGGCGGCTGGGAGGGACCTCCCGCAGCCCAGCTGGCTGGCGGCTTTAAAGCCGGCTCCTGGGACGGCCTGGCTCCGTGCCCCGCTGCTGCTGCACTGGAGCCCAGCCGCACATCTTGCTGCAATGCCAGAGCCGGGCCGCCCCGGGAGCCGGCTTTAAAGCCGCCAGCCAGCTGGGCGGCGGGAGGCCCCTCCCACCCCCAGCTGGCTGGCAGCATTCTAGCCGGCTCCCGGGGCCCTGCGCCCCCCTGCCGCTGCGCTGGGCGGCTGGGAGGGACCTTATACCGGTACATTCGCTCCATAACACGCACAGACATTTCCCCTCACTTTTGAGGAGGAAAAAAGTGCGTGTTATGGAGCGAAAAATACGGTAGGTGATTTGGCCCATACTGGATTGTTCTTTATACAAAAAAGGATTGTCTGGCAGCATGGTCCAACGTAGAATGGAAATGAATGGGTTATTCTAATATAAACCCCAGGTGTTCAAGATTGCAGACGCACCAGGTAGCACTCTTGAGCCCTGTCAAGAAACTGGCCTCATCTAGCCATTTCTTGGCTTTTCAAATTTCAGTTCAGGCTTTTGGGCCTATTGAAGTTTCTGAAGGTTCCTCTCTTAGAAATTTACGTCAGCGAGGAACCTTCAGAAACCTGATCAGGCCCTGGAAAACAAATAAGATCCCAACACTTCAAGCACGGTTAGACAAATCCCTAGAATATATTACTATGGCACATTTAATAGAATACATGAAAGATACTACATGAGAACAGAATCATGGGAGATGGAGATCCTTTTATGAATTTATCAAAAACACCAGACAAAAGTTCTGATCAAATCAAATTACTATCAGGTTAAAAAAAAAAATATGGAAGACGATATTATAAAGAGGGGTAGAGACTGTTAGACATCAACAAAATGATATGTAAATAATATTATTTTACCTTTCCCTAATTTTTCCTTCTGTATATCTACTTATTAATAATAAAAAAAATAATGAAAAAAAAGAAAGAAACCTGAATAGGCCCCAAAGCCTGAACTAAAATCTGAAAGGCCAAGAAATGTCTAGATGAGGCCAGTTTCTTGACAGGGCTCAAGAGTGCAAAACTCCCTCTAGATCTCTGGCCTTTAAGTTTCCAGGCCCATGATCTCACTTGCACCTGTGCCTGACTTGCAGATGAGATGGAGTGAGGCACAGGTGCAAGTGAGATCATGGGCCTGGAAGCTTCAAGGCCAGAGACCTAGAGGGAGTTTTGCACTCACATACCACCTCATCAGTGCAAGAAACCCCCGGCATGGATAAGTTGCTCGACTGCGAGTTATGTGCTGGCTGTTAGTCTTTGTAACTTAAACCATACTTCTCAACCTGTTCCAGTACCAAAAAAAATATTTAATATATTTCTATACTGCCTCTTCAGAGAACTTCTTAAGATGGCTTATAGTTAAAATAATATAACGGTATAAAACACGGAGGACATTGATTCATAGGGTCGCCATGAGTCGGAAACGACTTGACGGCACTTAACACATACACACACACATAAAACAATAAGACATTAAAAACCAGCCATTGGACATAAATTGCATAAAAAACTGTCCCGAAAAAAGACCTCTGGCCAGCAGCAGACCATTAAAAGAGCTGGTAAGATAAAATTCCTAATTAAAAGCCTGGATACAAATATGTGTTTTTGGCCTAGCACCTAAAAGACAGTAAGCAAGCGCCAGCTGAGCCTCAAGGGGGGGGCATTCCAAAGGTACGGAGCCACCACAGAAAACGCCCATTCTCTACTCACCACCCATTTCACCTCTGAAATCAGGGGCACAGAGAATATGGCATGGAAGAAGATCTTAACTGGTGGGATTGATAGTACAGGAGGAGACGGTCTTTCAGGTATCATGGCCCCAAGCTGTTCAGGGCCTTAAAGGAAAGAACCAGAACTTTGATTTGTGTCCAGAAACAGGTGGGTAGTGCAGATCTTTCAGTGATAAATAAAAGGTCCAAGCCATACAATTAAAACCTCTATCCAAAATTATGCTTGAAGAAGGAAGGTTTACATTTAAAATTCTCCATGTTTCAGAGTTATACAACACATTAGACCATACCATACAAGCAGATCTATATGCCTAGGTTAAATGCATGAGGAGTGACAACTGTAGATGCGGACAAACGGAAAACACTCCGTCGGAATAGGACGGCCACCTGCATTTTTCAAAGATCAACAAGCAGAACATATATGCCAACTCTTCTCCATGCACTTCTCTCTGAAAAAACCACATGGCCGTCTGCGACTTATATTTTCCACCTGCTTGCCCTCATGTGAACAATTACAAAAACAGTCCCATGGAGGAACATACTACATCTGGAGCATATTGCACGTGTAACATCTACCACAGGTTCATTTAGGTTTCTGACTGCTTACATTAATTTGTCAAAACTAGATTAATTACCTCTTGATTCCTCAAACCTGTCCAGTTCTTGGCTACATCTTCCAGCAGATGTAGAGCCCATCCATCTTCCCCAAAAGCCTTACAAGCAAAGATGGTTTATTTCACAGAATGTATATTGAAGACATTGACTTTGTTTTAACATAAAGTAGGCCAGGCAGTAGACACACACAGTATTCAGTACAAACACACTGCACTGGCAGTTCCAGGAACACACTACTAATAAATATGGATGAACAAGCACAAGGATTTGAATTGAACACAAGGTCTGATGGATAGTTTTAATTACTTGGGCTCATCAGTGAACACAAGAAAATCAGCACCCACCAATACATTTTACTTAGTTGCCTAAAATACAGCAAGGCACACATTTGTCACTGAGAGATGTGTGCAAACGTATTCCTCACTGCCATGGTTTAATCACTGGATCTCCTTTGAAAGCAACTGTATTTTTTCACTTGTATCTCTCATCAGTTCCAACGGGAAGCAGGAAATTAGCAATGAGTATAGGCTTAAGTTTTGTCGTCTCTGCTTTTGACAGTTTTTGTTTAGCAGGTGGTAGCGCATTCTTTTCCAGAAAGATTAAACAAAATGATAAATAACTATTGACTTAATAAACTATAGACTTCATGCAAGGTGAATCTGATGTGTCAACAAGCTGTTGTATAAAGGCCACATACAGGCAATTGATAGGGTAAGCCCAGGTCTCCTTAATCTACAGCAGCGAACCTGCTCAGTGGCGGATTTGAACAGAAGAAACTCTTCTCCTCCTCACTAATTCCTGGATGATCCATATGTGCCCCACTAGCATGAAACAAGGCAAGGAGAGGGAAGAACTGGGAAGGCAACCCCTTTCTGTAGATTTATCTGTTCACCACTACCGCAGAACACCATCATACTGGCTTAGAATTTTTGACCCTAGCTGACTGCTTTATGGTGGTAGCGATTCAAAATATCTCCCAGTTGTCAACTGTCACACAAAAAGGAACATCATTTGTGCATGTATTTACTCTTTTGTGTTCTTATTTTAAGGAGAATAAGAATACACCACAACCTTGCTTTTTGTGGTAGTATGACCACTAAGATAGCCAGCCGGTTTCCCAGAATTACAACAGATCTCCAAACTTCAGAGAGCTGTTTCCCCTAGAGGAAATGGCAGCTTCAGAAGGTGAACTCTGGCATCCCATCTCTGCTGAGCTCCCTCCCACTTCCCAAACTACACCCTGCCCTGGCACAGCCCCCAAATCTTCAAGAATTTCCTGAAGGAATTTCCCAAACTGGTGTTGGCAACCCTAAAGGCTAATGATGCAGTATTAACAGAAGTCTAACCTTTTGAACAGAGAAAATTTCACACAATACATCCAAAATGACTGAAGCGTGAGAAGAAAAAACAGAGTTTCACTTACCTGTAACTGTTCATCTGATGGTTCTTCTATGCAGTAACACATTGGGACTGCGCAGGCGCAGGCCAGCCACGGATAATATTTGTCAGCTTCTAGCAAAATCTAAAAGAGTGCTCCCCTCCCCATGGGGCAACCTCTACGGCTTCCTCCGAAGCAAATGAAAAGGTAATCATCCTTGCGAAAGGACTGAGATCATTGGATATAAAAAAGGAGGGCTCTCCTGACATCGAGGGAATGTAAGGCCCTATCAGCATCCGAGGATGGATGGGGGGAAAAACCAGGAGGACAATGTCCTGTGACAGGTGGAACACTGAGACTACCTTAGGCAGAAAGGAAACCTTTGGCCTGAGAACCACCCTATCCGAATGGAACCTAGTATAAGGAGGGGAGTGCGAGAGTGCTGATAAGTCACTCACCCTCCGTGCTGAGGTAATTGCGACCAGGAATGCGGCCTTAAATGAAAGTAGAGCCAGTTCACAGGTGGCTAACGGCTCAAACGGAGGTCTTATGAGCTGTGAGAGGACTAAGGAGAGACTCCACTGAGGAACAGGAGGGGTAACGGGAGGATACAAATTAGTGAGCCCTCTTAAAAACTTTTTGGAAAGGGGATGAGAAAAAACTGAAAAAGAGTCAATATCTGGGTGAAAAGCAGATATTGCGGCCAAATAAACTTTAATGGAGGAATTAGATAAACCCTCATCTTTAAGAAGATAATTCACAGTGGGTAGCCATGTTAGTCTGTTTGCAGTAGTCAAAAAGGGCAAGAGTCCAGTAGCACCTTAAAGACTAACAAAAATATTTTCTGGTAGGGTATGAGCTTTCGTGAGCCACAGCTCACTTCTTCAGATACAGCTAGAATGATTCTAGCTGTATCTGAAGAAGTGAGCTGTGGCTCACTCTTGCCCTTTTTGACCTCATCTTTAAGGAATAACAGATATTCAAACACAACAGACAGTGGGCAGGTAATTGGCGAAACATTCATGCTTTTAGCGCAATCAGAAAAACGTTTCCACTTTGCGTCATAGGAACGACGCGTGGAAGACTTTAGAGAATGAAGGAGGACCCTAGCCACCCTGTCCGACCACTGCCCTGGGGTAGCACTCTCCAGGCTGCTAGTTGAAGGTCTGGAGGGGAGTGGGAGGGGTCTTTCGGGAGAAGAATGTAGTTCCCCCGCGCAAGTGACATGAGCACTGCGAACCAGGACCTCCTGGGCCAAAAAGGAGTGACAAGGATGGCATCTGTCTTGTCTTGGATTACCTTGGCTAGGACCTTCTGAATCAGAGGGAACGGTGGAAAAATATAAAAGAGGGTCCTGTTCCAGAGTATCTGAAAGGCATCCCCCTTCGAACCTGGGCCGGTTCCCGCCCTGGAGTAAAAGGTGGGACACACTGCATTGAGGTGCATCGCAAACAGGTCTACCTGTGGGTAACCCCATTGTCTGAACAGTTGATTGAGGTAATCGCTGCCCAGGACATTTTCGTGTGCCTGGTTGGGAAACCGACTCAGGGCATCCGCTAACATGTTGTTCTTGCCTGCAATGTGAATCGCCACTAGGGTGGCGTTGTGATTGATGGCCCACTCCCAAATGTCGCTGGCCTCCTTGGAGAGCGAAACGGACCCTGTGCCGCCCTGTTTGTTTAAGTAATACAGGGCGGTGGAGCTGTCTGTGGCGATCTGAATGTGCCGTCCGTCCAGGTGTCCTGTAAACGAAGACAGAGCGAGATGGATGGCACGAAGTTCAAGTAGATTGATGTGAAGTGTAGAATCTACAGTAGACCAAACACCCTGGGAGGTCAGGTTACCACAGTGAGCCCCCCACCCCGAGAGGGAAGCGTCAGTGAACAGGAACCTGTTAGGAGATGGTTTATGAAAAGGTACACCTGCCAAGATGTTGATGTCATGAACCCACCACTGTAGGGAAGAGATTACGTATCTGGGAATGGTCAGGCATTTGTATTGTGGGTCAACATTGAGTTTGAATACTCGAAGAAACCAGTTTTGGAGTGGGCGCATACGAAGCCTGGCAAATTCCACCACAGCCGTGGTGGAAGCCATGAGGTCCAACAGCTTCTGTATAGTGTGGGCCGTCTGAAATCTTTTCTTTGTAAATCTTGTCACCATCCCCTTAATGGCACCGACTCTTTGAGGGGGGAGGAAGGCTCTGGCCAAACAAGTGTCTAAACGCGCACCAATGAATGTTTGGATTTGGGCAGGAATCAATTTGGACTTCTCAAAATTAACTAAAAGACCCAATTCATGTAGTGTGGACAGAATCAAGTCCACTTTCGTGGACAATTCAGACTGCGAATGGGCTACCACTAACCAGTCATCAAGGTAAGGGAATATAACACAACCCTTGAGGGCCAAGTGGGCCACCACAACAGCGAGGAACTTCGTGAAGGTTCTGGGGGCCGTAGAAAGCCCGAACGGCAGCACATTGTACTGATAACACTTATCGCCACATCTGAACCTTAAATATTGGCGACACTCCTCGTGAATCGCTATATGAAAATAAGCATCACGGAGGTCTAGTATCACAAGCCACATGTGACTGTCTAAAAGGGGAAGAACCTCTGGAAGCGTAAGCATACAGAGCTTCCTGGTCTTAACAAAAATGTTGAGGTCCTGGAGGTCTAGGATAGGGCGTTTCCCTCCGTCTTTCTTGTCTACCAGAAAAAAGTGGGAATAAAACCTATGATTCTGCTGAGAAGGGAAGACCTCTGAAATGGCTCCCTTCATCAGGAGGGTGTGAACCTCTTGCATTAGTAGATCAGGGACAGATGAGGAGGAACGGCCCATGGGCCTGTAGGGAGGTAATGTGTCAAATTCAATAAAGTAACCAACTTTTATTATTTGAAGAACCCAAACATCAGAAGTGATCAGAGACCAGGCATGGAAGAAATCCGACAGATGGTCACGAAAACAAACAGGCACGTCTAGTCATGCCTGTTTTGGTTTGCTAAAATTACCAGGCGACCCTTGTTGACCCTTACGGGTTCTGGATTTAGGGAATTTCCTATCCTGAAAAGGGCGGGAAAAGGACGGACAGAAAGAGGGTTGCTGAAAGGAACCCTGAAAACGATAAGTGCGATTGGGTTGACTAGCCTGACGGACAAAGTAGCGCCGCTTAGCGGCAGGAGCCTGATGGGTAATCCCAAGGGATTTCGCATTTGATTTATTTTTCTTCAAGCGATCCAAAAAGGTGTCAGTTTGGTCGCTGAACAACGACACCCCCTCGAAGGGAAGGTCTTCAATACGGGCCTTAGTGTTGTGGGGAAGTGCCGACTGACGCAGCCAGGCATGCCTGCGAATTACAATAGCAGAAGCTATGGCCTTGCTGGATGAATCCGCTATATGGCGAGCAGCCGTTAACTGCTGTTTCGCTAGGGACATGCCCTCGGATTGGACAGCTAGCACTGAGGGACGCTGGTCGTCTGGAAGAATGGCAATCTGAGGGGATATGCGATCCCAGAGGGCGTATTGGTATCTTGCCATCATGGCAAGGAAATTAGAAATCCGGACACTGACAGCAGTAGATGAATAAACCTTTCTGGCAAGGGTATCTAACTTACGACCCTCTACGTCACGAGGGGAGGAGTGCACACCAGACCTGTACTTGCCAGGCAATGCCTCTACAATAACCGAGTTGGGAGGGGGGTGTTGGTAGAGGAACTCTCCTTCTTCCTTACGGATCTTGTAGAGATTTTCTACACGCTTGGAGGAAGAGGGAGTTGAAGCGGGCCTAGCCCAGTCAGCGTGAAGAATCTCTAGAATACTCTTTAAGATAGGGAAGACCACGGGGCCTACACCAGGGGTATGAAGGATATCCATCACATCCTCAACGGAACCGGAATCCTCCGGTTTAAACTCAATATTAAGGGCTTTCGCCATACGAATCAACTGCTCAGCATAAAAGCGAACATCCCCAGCAGGGGAAAGAGGTTTAGAGTCCCCAACAACGTCCTCTGGCGATTGTATAGAGTTGCGGGACTCTTCATCCTCATCCGATCCAGGCGAGAAGAAGGGGTCGTAATCAGAACGGTAAGTGTCCCTTGACCTGGAAGGAGATCCGGAAGGACGTGGCTCACGGATGTGCCCTTGCCTTGAATGGACGGATTTGGAGCGGCGCAAAGGCGCCTGTCGACTGCTGGAGCGCCGACGACTGTGAGATGCAGTGGGAGATCCCGAATAGGCCGAAGGTGCACAGTTCGACGTCGAGATGGAGTCAGGCTTTGACGCCGAGAGGCGGGACTCTGACGAGGCTTTTGCCCTGGTTCAAGGTGGGACGAGCCTCTTGGCGACTCCATAGAAGTCTCCTCAGCAGGTCGACGAGGGTCCCGAGGGATCTGTCCCCCTTGGAGTTCGGACGACTCCGCTCCATGCCCCTGATCCTGAAGTTGCGAGGATTTAGGGGGCAGTTGAGGCACGTCCAGGAGGTGTTCCTTAAACTCTGCTGAATCCACCTGGGCCCTGCTCGGAACTGGAGCCGAGGGGTAAGAGGAGGAGAGTCCTCGATAACGATGGACTGAGGCTCAGCTGCATTCGGAGGATGAGGCGCCTTGTGTTGCGAACGGCGCCGCGATGACGTCAAGGGTGAACGGCGTCAAAGAGACTTGGAAGACCTCGAAGACAAACGGCGCCATGCCAATGGCGACCTCGAAGTTGATCGGTGCCAAGAAGATTTCAGCGACCTAGAAGGCGGTCGACGCCGTGGAGATTTGGAGCGGGAAACGCGCTTTGATGGGCCGCGGCCATCTTGTGAGCCCGGAGCGATAAATTTTGCTGGCCGAAGGACGGCCGAAGCCGGCTTCTTAGAAGGGGCAACCCCAGAGGATCTTTTGGTCGGGGAACCCACCACAGATTTAGCCTTACCGGTCAGAAGGCCAGGCTCGACAGGAATATCTTGCGGGCGGAGGGACTCCTTGTAGAGATGGGAGGTGAGACGAATGGTGCGGTCTCTCACGGCTTTGGCAGTAAGTTTACCACAACTTTTACAAGTTGCAGCAACATGGCCTTCCCCCAGACAAAGAAGGCATTCTTTGTGAGGATCGGTCTTCGCTACCTTCGCACCGCAAGAGGAACATTTCTTGAAAGGTGGAGCCTTCTTGGATTCCATTGTTAGAGCGAAGTTAGACACGTTCTCTCTCCGTGGCGGCAGAAAGAGAACTGGAGGGAAGAGTGCCCCCTCCTCCTTGGGTCATGTGACCAAGGGGCGGGGAGATTGTATGCCCCAAGGGGAGGGGAGCACTCTTTTAGATTTTGCTAGAAGCTGACAAACCTTATCCGTGGCTGGCCTGCACCTGCGCAGTCCCAATGTGGGACTGCATAGAAGCCATTCAGATGAACCAAATATTTATTTAGAAAACTCTATATGCCACCTCTCCAGAGACCTACATAAGGTGGCTTACAACAAAAGATAATAGAAATCAAAAACACACGATTAAAAACCAAGAAAATCCATTACTACCGCATATGCGCAAAAATGTATACCCATGTATGTCTAGAAAAACTACAGTATTAAGAGATGCTTGTTTTTTTAGGGACTGAGGATTTACTTCTTCAAAAAGCATTAAAGAAATAACCTGTTTCATTCAGAAACAAACATGCTTGACATTTCACTGAACAATTCAAAAGGGTAGCCTTGTTTGTTGTGGCAAAATAAAAAAGATATCAAGCGGCATTTTTAAGACTAATCAAATTTATTCCAGCATAAGCTTTCATGAGGATTCAGGTACATATGAAATTGATATTTTACACAGAAAGGCAGGCGGGAGCTGTGGAAGGCAGATGATTTGTACCATCTTACATAGCCCAAGAAATACCAAGGCCTCTATGCAACTAAAGTTAGCCATGGCTAATGCCATTTGGGTCCCTCTGGGGGGACAAGCAGGGCACAAATAATTTTCCCTTGGAAAATTAGCACAGACAGAATGGCTCTTACCTAGAACTTTGCCCACTGGCCTAGTTTTACACTGGAATGTACAAGGAAACTTGGAAGAATTCCTCCCCTGGAGACTGATCTAACACAGACCCGTTTTTAACCGCCCCCCAGCACTCCACCACCTCATTACCATCTCATTCTGTCACAAGCGTAGAACAGGCCTGTGTCCCATTCAAAACAGTCACAATTAACCTTAGCCAGATTTAACATTTAACAAGTTATCCTTCAGCAGAACGGATGAGATGAAGTACCCATCCACAGTCATCACTGTGTAATCCATTTTAATACAAAAACTGTGCCAGTGATTGTGAAAAAATTGAAATGTGTTTGCATGAATATCTATGCACATGATCATGTATAAATGCTTCAGGGAAATTCAATGGATCACAGCAGGTGTGTGTTCATTTTTATCTATACTTCCAGCAGTTTTTCTTTTTTAAAAAAAACCTATCCAAATGTTTTCATAACCATTAAAAACTCACACTAATTAAATTACTGTTGTCAAGTGAGTCTGTAGGGCATGAGGTCAAAAGCACTTGGCACCAGAGAAAATAGTTAAACACAATATTGGGAAGTCTGAGCACTGGGTCACATGGGGTTGTCTATATGTTCAATATTTCACATATAGCAACAGAACTGCATTCAGTATAAGGTATTACAGCAGAGAACACTGACCTCCACGTAAAAAGTCTGCTCCAAACAATTGCTACGCTGCACATATCTATGCTTTGCACGTAGGCAGGAGGTCACAGCTGTACCTCCAGTGGAGTGTACTTTCAAGAACACCGCTCACACCACGTTAATACAACTTATAAACAATTCAAGCAACGACAGGGGAAAATAAAGATCATCAGGAAGTATGGGTTGGATCAAACTAGTTTCTCCCTTTGACCACCAAAAAGGCTATGTTTGGGATGATAAAACCTGCATGGACAAAAGCCATGTGGAACAAGGCTTTTGTCCATGGAACAAGTGGAGTTGGCTAAGACTGAGCGAAAAAGCCGGCTGGATCCAACCTATGATATGCATCAAAGGACAGAGAAGCATTTAAAGGAGGGGACCATTTGGGACCATGGACTGCCAATCAGCAGAAGCTTTTCTTATACTACTTCAGACGTCAGGTGGGGTAAACTCCAAGTGTGAAGCCCTCCCCCACAAAATACACTCTAATGCAGGGGTGTCAAACATAAGGCCCGAGGGCCAGATCCGCCCCCTTGAGAGCTCTTATCAGGCCCGCGAGCCAGCTGAGGCAGCCACCCCCCCTCCACTCTTACTCTGGGCTGGCAAGGCATGGCACAGCCCGACCAAGTGACATTTATGTCATATCCAGCCCTCATAACAATTGAGTTTGACACCCCTGCTCTAACGCACTTAGCTTAATCTTCTTTACATGCTAATTTTCTACAAAACATGGTACTTTTTAAGGGGGAAGGGGTACAGTTCAGTTGATTCCACAGAATCATCTAACCTGGCTTTATGCTGTTGCCTGCTTTACCCCTTTCCTCCCTTTCTTCATCCTCTCAGTGTAGTTTTATCAAAAGGTAAACATATTCCCTGTCACTAATTTTCCAATGCTCTGTGTTTGTCGATAAAAAGACACACAATCAATGAAGTTCTTCACTGCAGCATTAAAAATGTGTGTCAAATAAGCAATGATATGTGACACCTACACAGTGAGAGCGACAAAGGAGTGACAGGTTGTGACAAAGTGGGAACAGGGAAACAGAAGAAGCCTTCTAAAAATACATGAAATGATTGTGGCTGCTTTATACAGAGCCAGACCACTGGTCCATCATTCTCAGTAAGGTCAACTCTGGCTAGGGGCAGTTCTCTAGGAGTCTCAGGAGGAGGTTTTTCCCCGCACCGCTGCTTTAGAGTTACCAGATATTTTTTGAAAAACAGACACACCGAGGCTCGGCACCACCTCCTCCCAGCGCAAACAGCACGAAGCCCACTGTTTGCACTGGCAGGAAGCACCTGGCACAAGTGCAAAGCAGCAGCAATGGCTGCTACTTCACGCTTGGGTTTGGCGGCAGAGCCCAAGCCCAAACAGCGTACTTTGCACTCCCTGGGCTTCATAAGGTTGCCAGTTGACCCAGACAGTCTGGTGTTTTCACTGACTGTTCAGGAAAAACTGGGGGGGGGGGGGAAATCGGACATTTAAAATGTCCTGTATTTTTTTTCAGGTCCCCCCCCCCCCGGACAGTCATTGAAAATACTAGATTGTCAAGGTCAATACTACACATCTGGCAACTTTACTTACCAAAGTTCTTTAGCTAGGAATGCTGGGGCTTGAATCAGGAACTTGAGGCAAGCAAACCATTCACTCTGCCACAGAGCTGTCACCCAAGTCCATATGGCCTTTCCCTGTTGGTTGTGTTGGAAGGAATGTCCATTTTTTGCAAGCCAGGGAGATCCTTTGTGCAGTCACCATATGCTTGCATGAATTCTGCTATCTGTAGTTGAATTTTTGAAGAGTTACCAGAGGTAAGAAAATATGTTCATTCAGATACGAGGTGGGAGAATTCTAGGCAAGGAATTTGAAGCTTAAGATGACTATAACTTTAAGAAAATAAGCACCAAGCCAGTTCATTAAACTATTATTTTCTCGCAAAGACAGAGTCATTCACCTCAGGATCAAGCACTAAAACAGATGACCATCATTAAGGTACCTCAGAGGTTTATACAATAGTTCCAAATGGGTTTGCCAAACTTGATAAATTAAGATTTTTAATACAGTTTGGTCATTCTCAACTTTGTAAAGAGGCAGAGAGGCAGCAGAAAACTTTCAGCAACATCTGGAGCTCTGCTGCCTTTAACTCATGCAAAAATTAAAAGCAAGGACATGCATTTTTTACCTTAATATTTTGGAGATGTTTGGCAGAATTTCAAGCTATATTATTAGGGAATAGAGAACAACATAGTTATATCAACAAAGAGAAAAACTCAGAACAGGAAATGCCTGCCCTTGCTTTATCATTTAGAATTCTGCCTTCATCCCTTGGTTAGAGTGTCCAACTAGGATCTGGGAGACCATGGTTCAAATCCCCACTCTGCTATGGAAGCTCACTGGGTGACCTTGAGCCAGTCACAAACTCGATGCCTAACCTACCTGACAGGGTTGCTATGAGAATAAAATGGATGAAAGGACAAGAATATAAACTACTTTGGGACCCATTAAAGAGAAAGGAAGGGTATAAGTGAATAAAATAAAATATGACTTCTGTGAAATCATGGAGATCCTAAGTGTCACTCTCATTTTCCCCAACAGAAAAGAATAGAAAACATAACAAACACAATTCACACACACACACACACAATGAGAGAGCTTTCCTAAAAGTATAGGGGTCTCTGGTAAAGTCTATAGCCAACATCAGAGAACTGCCATGGAGAGGAAAATGTTGAGGACACAAAAGTTATACAATTTTCCATTATATTAACTTAATCCTTGTATTATTGCCTGGACCATGAGAAGCCCATCAAGAACAATGGACTGTCTCTCCCAGTTTATAATAAGAGTTTAAAGAAACTCATATGATTTTTCTATTAGTGATTTTCCTCAGGGTTGACACATACACACCTATCTACTTAGAAGATTTAAGTCTTGGCCAAACAACCAGCTCTTCATCTACATGCATCTATAGGCTGGTGCAGAAATGCACCTGAACAGCAGCTAAGGGATTGACAGTTGGCTGCAGGATCATTCCGAAGGTTAGGAAAGCCCTTAAGGAGCAGCTGATGACAGATGGATGTAATAATGCTGAACTACGACAGAGGGAGGTGGGGACCATTTTGTGCAAGAGAGGGGAGGTGAGGCAGAGAAAACATGTAAGGACCTACTGATCCCTACACACGGTTCAGTGTTATGCCTGCCCCAACCTCAGGAATTTGACCTGCAATCCATAGACAACTGCACCCATTGTAGACAGAGCTGAAATGATATTTGGAAAGATGCTTATAATTGCTTTTTAGTTGGCTCAGCTGACACCACAAACACCTCAACTCGCAGGGAACTAGCTTCTTCCACCCACCAACCATGTGACGCTTACAGGCAAGAGGCTTAATAGCCTTAATGCAAATTATAATGTCTGCCAACATTCTTTAGTCTGCCTAGAATATCGCTTCCATAATATTTAGAAACCCCTTGTCTCCAGTCTGAACAGCCTCTAAGTTAGAACCAAATACAGAATTACTGTGATGTACCACCTACAGCATTAAAAGGGGCCATGAATTTTGGCAACTCATTAATTATCAATGCAATCATTTTAAATTGTGCAGGACACCATTAAAAAATGGATTGTCAACTATTAATATACTATTGAAGCAGTCTTCAAGAAGCCTCCTTTCAAATACTCTGCATTGCAAAATTCCCCCTGCCCCTTTGAAAATGATGCAGAGGTTGGTATTTCAAACACAGAACACTGCTCTGCATCTACATCCGAACTTCCGTGATAGGCTGTCTGTCTTCAAGAGGTTAAGCTAGTTTTTGAACCTGAAATCTGGAATCATGCTCTGAACGTGCTTGTGAAGTTTTATTCCAACAACTCCGTGTTACAAACAAATGTTACAAACGGAAAGCCAAACAGGGCAAGTTAAACCAACAGCTTTTGCTTAAGTTGGCTAATTATATATTTTTACCTTGTACCTTGAAGCATAAGATTTTACAGCACTTGCAGTTTTATCCTTAAGCAGCTAAAAGGAGGTTCTGACTGCACTCAATGAAAGAAGTCTGAGAGGCCTAGGGACACAGGTTGTATTCAGACATCACTAACACATCATGACAAGAACAAGCCTTGAAAGCCCTCAGGTACATGCATGCCCTCCACTTCCCCCACCCCCCGGTGTGCATGAAAACATCCTGGATTAGAATTAACCAAAGTTTTATGTTTGAATCAAGCACTTCAACTAACTACAGTTCGCCTCTTGACTCTAAACCTGGTTTATATAATGGTTTAGAATCTTAGGGCCTAACTACACAATACCCAGGTTCCTGCGCCCAGGCTGGCAACATACATGGTCTATCTATATTGTATACTTCCCAGGAACAAATGTGACCAATTTTGATTGGGACCTCTACAGGAATGACACCAGGGACCTGCTAACTGCTCTGCTAGAGAAAATTAATGGGTACTGATAAAGGCTACACACAGGTTTCTCCAACAGGGCAAACAGCAGGGTTATTTCAGGTTGGGATGGTGCAGGAAGCGGCTTAAGCACCCTCTCCCCATGCACCCCAGCCCAATCCAAAGAGGCCCATGTGCTCCTTGGAAGTATGGCACTCCCAGACCATGTCTGTAAACCAGATTCAGGATGGCCAGAAACAGCATATCATGCAGTCAGGCTATCAGTGCAGGGGAAAGAAGGAAGCCCAAAGACCCTGGACTCACTAGCTGCATTCCAATGTCACAAACAAACCCTGAGGGCTGGAGGGCAATACTTAACCCTATGTTTTTATTTTTAAAAAACACTTGAAAGAGTTCCAGTAAAAAAGCAAATCTTCTGTCAAGGATGGTGAAAAAAAATGGCATACCAGTAACAGCAATAAATCCTTCAAATATGTCCAACAACAAATCTGTAGTGCTCCGATCAGCACTCTAGCATGAATTATTACGAAGAAATGGGTGTGTAGAAGAGACTGGATGTGGTCAAAGTGGAGGAGAAATGCCATTATTTGTTGTTCCATTAGTATTATGACAGAAAATGATAACCCAGATACATTAGGTATGGAAGTGCTGTCAAGCTGCAACTGGCTTATGGCAAGGGATTTTCAAGGGAAGTGAGAATTAGAGGTAGCTTGCCATTGCCTTCCTATGCAGAGCAATCCCCACCTTCCCTGGTGGTCTCCCATCCAAGTTCTGACTGGGCCAACCCTGCTTTGCTTCCAGGATCTAACAAGATTGGACTACACCATACTCCCTTAACTCCCTAGGTACATTAGTTGCTTCTAATAAACATGAATTATACATCAGAACACCTTCTGAGAAAGTGTTGAGCAAAACTGACAAGCAAAGTGTCATAGCTGTGAAACTCAACAGGCACAGCCCAAAAGCCAACCCCCCAAAAAAGTTCCCTCTTGTTATATTCCAGTACATATTAAAAGAGGCTTATGAAACAGAACTGGAGCCATTCCAACGACAACAGAGTTTGATATTTGTTAGGAACTAAAGAGGTTAGAGTCGCATGAGAACGATGTAACAAAGGCAAAACTAGCAACCTTTCCCAATACAAAGGACTTTTCTTAGGGGAGGGAGGAATAAAAATTACTATTATTTCATTATAAAATAAGGTGGGAACGGGAAGGGAAGTCAGGTCAATAATGTTAATCGTTGCAGTTTGGGAGTCCGGGATAAATGTATTTACAAGGATTCTACTTCTTTCTGTCACAATTAAGATTCCAAAAACTATACTACAGAACACAATAGAAGGAATACATTTGAGGACACAATCAACAAGCACCCAGTAACTCAAATAAATCACTCAGTCACACATTTAGATAAGATGACAAAACAAAAGGATCAGGAAAACAATAGAAAAGAACTCAAAATATTGGGCTAGTTCATGGAATACCTTCCAGAGCTCCACTCATTGGTGGTGAGCATGTATTTTTTATAACCAAGTCAGCACATAGGTTGCAAGTGATAAGTGAGAGATGGGGGGGGGGGGGCTCATCTCTGCTAGGTTTCAGTGGCACACAAAGACAGTGAGAAGTCTGTTGGCTTCCAAGTGTCTTTGAAGCCCAGAATTACTCCACAGAGAAGGCCCCTACCTCCTCTTCTCTCAAGCCGGATGAAAGGATCGGTTTCATTCTTGCACTTCGGAAGCAGCAAGTCTGCTTCCCAACTCCAGTGTGACTTCTGGGGGAGGGGGAGCCTGCCCCACCTCTACATTGGGGGGAGAGTCAGTGAAATACAAATTTTGACTTCATGCCTAGACCAGGCAAAAATTGTGAATTCTCTGCAGTTTCTCTGTTCTACCATGACATTAATATTTTTCTGATAAAACTGGCAATACCACAAACAGGCTCTTGGTATTTGTTTTAAATAAACTTAAACCTGCATTTAAACAACAACTCTATGTATCTATACTTTACAGTAAGTTTGCCAACTTATAAAAGCTTTGATGCACGACTGGTATCCTCAGAAGACACTACATGCACGTAAGGGTTCCACATCAACAGCCAGGACCGTTTTGACAGTTTTCATTGTTGCAGCTGTCACAGCTGGAGAGTTATCACTTGGAGAGTCGTCACTTGTAAAATCTGGACAGTAGCTTGTCTCCGTTGGACTGCAGCCCACATCTCTACACTCCCATTAACCTAATATCAATGGGTTTTTAAACCTAATCAAAGGCAATTTCCAGATATGCATTATTCAGAGTTTAGACCTAATAAAACATTTTGATTCCTGGATTCAGTAATTTATCACATAACCACCATCATTAATGCCCTTACTGATATATGGGTAAAGATTAAGAAGCTAAACATTTTTTAAACAAACTTGGAAAAACAATGACACACATAAAGGGATAAAACCTATAAAGGGAACAGTTTATAAGAACAGAAACATGGATAAGACAACAGTCAGTGTTCCAAAAAAAACCCCCACAAAACTATTAATACAATTTTAACATTAATTGCATGTCTCTGGGCTGTGTTAAGCCAGAATTTATAGAAACCACCAAAGACAAGATGCACAAACTAACCACTGGAATTATTGTTCTTTCCTATCGTTGCAATTCTCTACAAGCCTCCTCAACAAGCATCCAAGACAAAATCTTTTTGCAGTTTCTGCTTATTATGAAGATAGTTTATCCCAAAACAAGGAACGAATGCTGACCTGTTGTACAAAAGACATTAGCAAAGATTAAGTGGCATCCACTGCCAAAGCCACAATTGTATTTGCACTGCAGGCAGTTGTAGAACAGACTCTTAAAAAAAAAAAAAAAGATACAGTCCATGCAACCAACAAAATGATCTAAGTACAACATATACAACAGAGGCACATGTTGTGTTCACCTACTAGTGTGATCTCATGTGGCAAACGCAGTAAAAAACCGAGGGGGGGGGGGAGAATACTAAATGGTAGAACTAAAACTCCATTTCCTTAATACATTCAAAGGAAACACAACTCGCTTTTGTAAATTTAGCCCTTTAAAAAAAAAGAACCCTCATCTAAAAACAGGAAAAAAGAAAATTCACTCCCATATGCATGAAGCAGTTTAAGCCCAACCATCACTGACCAATCAAAATTAGAGAATGCACTGCATCTCTCTGCAGTGAAGGAGAAGCGACAAGGTAGGCTTGTCATTCGCCACAGGCTGCCCAGAACAAGCTTTCCGAAAGCAGCCCGCACCGCTCCTGTTCCAGAACAACCGAGCCTCAATGTCGTCTCTGGAGACAGGAAGGCTTCAGTATGTTAAATTACTTTCATTATGCCTTTTCAGACGCGTATTGATTCTACGGTAGGAAGTGGGAGACTGCAGCAGGCTCTGAGAGCAGCATTCCGTGCGGCAGGCGTGAACAAAACGCTGAAACAATGGCACAGCACAAGCACAAATTTGCATTGAGGTCCTGTTTTGGGGAGATGCTCTTCACTCTCTTCCCCCTGTACTCTGCTAACAAGTGAACCAAAAAAAGAACAACTAAACCCCAAAAAAACAATGAATCCCTCTAAACTGGAACGACTCCACCAGCTTCGGGAATTTATCCAATCCTCAGTGGAGGTAAGGTGCATTCCTTATTACGGTACGGCGCCTAAGCAGAAAAGACGTCTGTGATGGGGACAAGATTGCAGGTTCAACTTTAAAATTCTGACTTAAAAAAAAAAAACTTTCTGTTCGTATGTTTGATGACACACACTGTGTTAAATATTCAAATGTGCTTTTCTTCCACTGACAAAAGAATGCAGTCCTTGGTGTGCTTGTCTATAAATGCATAAATGTGGGAAATTGCTGTTCCGGAGCCAAAAAGCTCTTAGAGGTGGTGCAGCTTAAGATGCTGTTGCTTTAAAAAAAAGGGATTTTAGTCCAGGCCATTTTTAAAATTACTGAGAGCCACATATTTTGCAAATAGATTCAAAATACTCTATAAAGGACCAGAGATGCTGTTTTGTGGAAGATGGGTTATACAACTAATCTCTGATATGCTCACAAGAAAATAATGCCTATTTTTGTGCATGTGTTAATCTGTTAACTGCTTTGCTACTGAAGGTATGCTTGAATAAATGTAATGTAAACAAGCTCATACAAAGTAAGGAATTTTGAATGAGGCCAGCTGTAATTCCCACAGAGCAGCACAGGCTCTTCCATGGTCACATGAAGTCAAGACAGGAGTGCGTTAAACTAGAGAGTAAGCCCAAGCAGGTCTATTCAGTTCTAGCCAATGGGGATTACTCCCAGGAAAGTGATATTAGGAGTGCACTGCTAGTCACAAATGCTGCAAAAATAGTACCTATGGACACACTTCAGAAAATACTGCAGCAATTTTCCCTTTACTGTCATACTGTCCATTATTTTTAATATTTTGAAATGTACACAGTAGAAATCAATTTAACAGAAGAGATGGGAGGGGGTACAAACTACCATATTTAGAAATTATCAAATAAATGTTCTTAATTATATAGACTTCATACCAAAAAAAACACCCACCAATCAATTATACACTCTCTAAAAGAAGCCATGTTACACCACGTGCCTTCAGATGAGAATATATAAAAATATTATAGTTAGGGATACTGGGAAACATCACATTATTCCAGAATCTCTGTTTTTAACCTTTTTTTCTCTCTCTCTTTCTTCACAAGGGTACAAATCCTTTAATTTGGTTTTGTTTATAACAACATGAAGAATACAGTTCCTTTGGGAATCTTCTGAGCCATCTGCCCTGCAAGCATCGGGATGTGCTTTTAATTTTTTTTAAGACATAAAGGGACCAGAGCAAAACCATGGAGGAAGTCTACATTACCCCTTAAATACATGCAACGCATCAGCACAGACAGAAGATTAAGGCACCTTATCCAACTATTCATGGAGAGAAGATTAAATCAAGGATTTATGACTACAGCAAAATGGTGAGCATCTCACTAAAAAGGGATTTATAATGTAAAACCAGACCTGTGGAAATGGCTGATGAATGAACAGTAAGAGGTGGCTTTCTCTGTGTTACCAGTAAGCTAAAATTAGGCTCTATCAATACTCTATAAAATGTTATCCAAGTCACTTGTCCAATGACTAAAATTTAACTATCGCAGGTCAGCTGATACAATTCACGGGCCTCAGTGAAAACACAGGAACTGAATTATATGACAACTTCTGTGACAAACTCGTGACTTCAGACCAATGCGTCAAAATCCTATTCAAATCAGCATACAGCTGTAACAAGAGGATGTCTGAATACACTTCTGAAGTCAGTCATTATTGTAACAATTTTTATTTTGCTGCATCTGGGAAAATAAAATAAAAATGGTGCCAAACAACACAAAAAGGGTAAGAATCACAGAAGTTCTGCTTTCCACTAATGGCTTAAGAAAGAAAGAAAGACAATTCACATCTCTCAGGCGCGGGTCTATAGAAGCATATCAGGCAATTAAATCCTTTGGTTTGATTTTTTTAAAAATCTGCTGGTAAAAGTGTTGGAGGAAAAGGAAAAACTAAAATATTCTGCAAGGCAGGAAACAGATCGCAGCCATCTCTCCATTGCCAGGTGAAAACACTTGTCAAAATCAGTCAGTGACACCATGTATGAATTTATGACAAGCTGCTCCAGCAAGCTGAGAGGCCCTTGAGGCAAGAGAAAACAGGTAGGTCAGATGCTGCATGCACCCAACCTCTGCTTCACATTTACAAAAGAACAGAGCACAGCTCTGGAGATCCATTTCATTCTAATTACCTTTCCATCGTGACATTTTTCTTTCATTCAACGGCATATCTTAGTAATTGATCCGACAAAGCCTTGATGCTTAAACCTGCCTGTTTAATAGCTGGCACATGGGAAATTTTCCATTTTTGTCAGATTTTGGTTTGCATATTCCTGTAGCTTATTCTAGGGGGATAAGCTATGGTATCACTTGTTTCAACTTACTTATCTCTAATCTTCCTGCATCTTTTTTTTTTAAACTACTGCGAAGTACTACGATATGCATTTAGACTGGCATCTAAAACTTGAAGGGAGACATCAAATACAGAATACCATCTAGAAGGCAATTATGAGATTTGCATATGACAACTTGATAAAATTTACTTTTTCAAAAAAACAATTTCTGCTATTTCATAGCCAAAGCTACTATTAAAAGAGAAGAAATGGTTTCAAACACCTAGTGACTTCTGCAACTGAAATATTAATTTTCAAAAATCTGTATGACATATATGCAATGTTATTTACTTTTTAAAATGTTTATTTTATGAATTGTTGACCAGTGACTACATGAATTCAACCAAAGCCAAATTTGCCTTCAACTCAAAATCTCTCTTGAGCATTCTTGCTGCAATGCAAAGGGTACATCGTTCCAAAATACTAGATAGCAAGCCTCTCACATTGGTATTATAAACTGTTCACTGTGTGGTCATATTTTTACAATTAATGCCAGTTCACTAAATCTCAAAACTCTGTAACTAGAGAAATAACCCTCTATTACAATACTGAAACGCTCATACCCCAAACCTACTTAGGTCTGTCTGCACATCCCCACTGTGATAACTAATATATGTTTGCATTCAATCTAGATGTGAAGAAGGTACCATAATTAAATATTCTTGCTTTTTACAATGTGAAACATTGCCTGTTAGTAGCCAAAGCTTCCTAGAATGGAAATACATGCAAAGTGGAAAGAATCTTGGCACTTCTAAACTATGCATTAGCAGTTTTACAATCAACTATAAGAATAAGGGCATGTATCCATGTATTTGTGTGTATACATACACATGATGTACAACTACACAATTATACACAGAGAAACACACAACACTATACCATGTCAATACATTTGACCACTGCTAGCGAAGACTGATGTGACTTAGCAATTTTAATCCAAAGAATTCTTTCAGAAGGAGGATTTCTTTCAAATCTAGGTCCTTCTGCATTTTTCCACAAAAGCCTTATGTAACATTGTTTGATTTACTTTTTCAATGAGAAGAGACCAAATCTATGCATACATATCATCTGGATTTCAAATACTGTCTTTGTTATGGCTTTTTAAAAAAACATGTACTTTTTAACATCTAAAATTCTCACAAATCAAGTATAATTCCAAATATAATGTGTTTCAGTCAAGGTACAATGAAAGCTGCTTGTCTGTTATATATGCGATTCATCCTAAGAGCATCCAAACTCAAACTGATATATATCTTCTCTCTCATCTTTTCAGGGCAAAACGATCTCCCAACAAAAGAATGTGTTTCTCTTCCATTCCAGAAGTCAACATGCAGCCTGAATCTAACATTACAGTTCGAGATGCCATTGATGACATCAACACCAATATGTACCAGCCACTGTCTTATCCATTAAGCTTTCAAGTTTCTCTCACTGGATTTCTGATGCTGGAAATTGTGTTGGGACTTGGCAGCAACCTCACTGTATTGGTACTTTACTGCATGAAATCCAACTTAATCAACTCTGTCAGTAACATTATTACAATGAACCTTCACGTTCTTGATGTAATAATATGTGTGGGATGTATTCCTCTAACTACAGTTATTCTCCTGCTTTCACTGGAGAGTAACTCTGCACTGATCTGCTGCTTCCACGAGGCTTGTGTGTCCTTTGCAAGCGTCTCCACTGCCATCAATGTCTTTGCTATCACTTTGGACCGATACGATATCTCTGTGAAACCAGCCAATCGGATTTTGACAATGGGAAGGGCTGTGATGCTTATGACATCAATATGGATCGTCTCTTTTTTCTCGTTCCTGATTCCGTTCATCGAAGTCAGTTTCTTCAGTCTTCAAGGTGCAAATACTTGGGAAAACAAGACACTTCTCTGTGTTAGTTCAAATGAATACCACACAGAACTAGGGATGTACTACCACCTTTTAGTACAAATTCCTATCTTTTTCTTCACTGTTATAGTAATGCTAATTACGTATAGCAAAATACTCCAGGCACTGAATATCCGAATAGGCACAAGATTTTCTACAGGGCAGAAGAAAAAAGCAAGAAAGAAAAAGACCATTTCTTTGTCCACACAACATGAGACCACTGATGCATCACAAAGCAGTGGAGGGAGAAATGTGGTCTTTGGTGTAAGGACTTCAGTTTCAGTTATAATTGCCTTACGGCGGGCAGTAAAGCGACATCGAGAACGGCGGGAAAGACAGAAGAGAGTCTTCAGGATGTCGCTGTTGATCATTTCAACTTTTCTTCTCTGCTGGACACCACTTACAATTTTAAACACTACAATTTTATGTTTGGGCCCAAGTGACCTTTTGGTAAAGTTGAGATTGTGTTTTCTAGTCATGGCATATGGAACTACCATCTTTCACCCTCTTCTATATGCATTCACTAGGCAGAAATTTCAAAAAGTTCTGAAAAGTAAAATGAAAAAGCGAGTGGTTTCAATAGTGGAAGCTGACCCAATCCCGAATAATGCTGTAATACACAACTCATGGATAGAGCCTAAGAGGAACAGGACAATTACCTTTGAGGACAATGAAGTAAGACAGAAGTGTTTAGTACCTCAGGTTGTTACAGACTAGACTGCGGTATGGTAATCACTGAATCATTTAAGAGGAAATATAAAACCAAGTAAAATAAATACTGCCAAATAAGGATATTTTTAAAAAAGAAAACAAAAGAAGAATTGCCTAGACTGTAAATGTTTGACATGTATGCTGAACAGGTTAGGCCTGTATATTTTCCTTCCTCATTAGTCAAGATGTATGTTGCATGGCAGTGTGTCAAAGTGCTATCACAGGTATAATTTGTCAATAGCCTGTCCTCCTCTACTATACATCAAAGTAAATATTTTCTTTTTTTAAAAAGCCTTAAAACAAATGTACACTTTAAAAAGTTATATTTAAGTTGCTGTAAATTTATAAAGCTTTGTTTTTAAGCTTTCTGCCACAATAATAGTTTATTGGCTTGCCACAAAAAATGTCACATGGCTATGGAATGGATCCAACCAGCTTTTCCGCTTGTGAGAAAAGGAAGATGCTTTAGATCACCCAAAAGGTCTACGCTGAGAAATGTGGGACTTGCATGGACAAAAGTCATGTGGGACTGTAGTATGGCAGGGAATTGGGTGAGATTGAATGAAAAAAGCTGGCTGGATCCAGCCCCTTCATTTTAAAGGCGTACCAACTGCCTCTGTTTAGACATACTAACCAGCTTTCTGTCAGTGAACTCTAGACACGTTTATATAACAGTGAATAGCCTAGAATTATGCTTCCAATAAACTCCAGATCTTCAACAAGGTCAAATAAACAAACAGAAAAAACCCTCTCTCAATCCTAAGGGACTTTTAAACTTAACTTTCTTGAAAGTCAAGGCACTAATTTATTTACAACTAATTTCCCCAAGGAAAAGAAACTCATAATGCAATTCTAAGCAGAGATACATCTTTCTAAACCTACTGACTTCAATATGTGGAAGGGTGTAACTCTCCTTACAGAGTCTTGTAACTCCTTCCCCATTAGAACAAACAGTGTCATGAGACGTACAAAGCAAAAAATGGTGACGTGCATATAAAAACTAAACCACTTTAATTCCTTTAAAATTCTTTATAGGTAAACTGTGGATCTATCAACTGAGTCCAAATTTTAAGGCACCTCTAGAGTACGCATTTTTCACTATTACACTTTGGAAACAGTAATGGCCTTTACGCACACTAAGCTCTTTTTCACACATTCAAAGCTACTCTAGATTGATAACCAGAAGTGTTTTCTGCACCCCAATGCTTATCTCAGGAATTTTCAACAGCATTGTGTGTTTGAAAGGTAAATTTTGCACTCCACAGAACTTCTGGAATTAAGGGACTCCAATAATGTTTATCAGCATTATGGGGTGAGAGGGAAATGGCTCAAAACTTAACAATATTGTCTAAATGTAATGACAAACCATGGCTTGTAATTACATGAACCAACCTCAGCTTGTTTTGTCCATCCTCTCTCTTACCCTCACCCTTCCTGTTGAGGAAAATTGTTTGGTGTAGATCAACAAATGATGGTTTGCACTTCCATTCCAAAGCAGAATTGTTACCCATGGTTTGGTGATGAACTGAGCCATAGTTAGCATTTAAACTGCCAACGAAATAATAGGATTTTCCAAACAGCTAGCAGGGGGATGGTAATCCTGAGTGTTGTCTGGCTGCAAAGTTGGCAGTGACTATTAACAGATAATATAACTCTTCCACCATGCCCACATTTTGTTATTACCATACCAAACCCCTACACAGTCCTCAAAGAGAGGGCTTGTACAGCTAAACCCACGAAACCTACATACTTATATTTCATATTACCCCCAGGTAAAATCAGCTGTTAAATAATGGATAGCATGGGCAATTAAGTGTCAGTCTGGTCCCCAACATAAATCCTATAACCACCTTAGGGCAGATGTAAGACTGTAACTTCTTTGCCAGTTCTTTTCCTGATAAAACTGTTCACATCCTCATTGGACACTGCAGCCATAGCAACACGCTTGCAACCAGCCCAAATAAACATGACAAGATGGGGATCTTGAAGACATCGACAAGGTGCTTAAGGCTGTCAAAACCACCAGTGTACTTTGGGTCCTTAATCGTTCAAGATGGTGTAGGCCAACTTCTCAAGATCATCAAATATCCTTTTGTAAGAGAAAAGGTTACCATCTTCTACAAGAGCGGTTACCAGGCTTCCTTCTTAACAGGCCACCGTTGCATAGCTGACCCACCCATCCTTTTTTAAGGGGTGGGCAACTGAGTATATGCTGATGGAGCAGGTGTAGGCATTCCTAGATGAGGCATCTGTCTCCTTGACCCATTTTAACTTGCTTTCCGAGCAGAAGAAATGACATCAATCATCCTGGTGGACTATCTTTGTCTAGAGATTGGCAGGAGGAATTCTCCCCTGTTGCCCTCTTTAAGCCATTGCCTGATTTGTTCTGATGTCACAATGGACATCTCTCTTCCAAGTGTCAATTATCTGGCTTTAAGCCTGCAGGCTCCTCTATGACTCATCAGGCTATCCCCCTTCAGCTGCTTTAATGTTATGGATGGGGGCTTGAACACTGTGGGCTAGCAAGATGATTGCTTAAAAGGAAAAGGAAAAACTGGCATTCAAGATCTTATGTCCATAAACACCCTTTCTGAAATTAAACAACCTATGTCATGCACTTTCAAAATGACACACTGAGGGTGCAGACATTCAGAGACTTTCATAGGAAAGAGACAGACAATTCTAAAAAGGTAGGATAAGTAGTATTCCTTTCAGTTTGAAATCAAAATGCTGTCAGAGAAGGTATCACAGTGTGGAAACTGGTGCTGCCACAATTACTCAGATGCACACTGCAAACACCTACGCACAGTCACTTTCAATGTAATAGGACTATATGCAATACTTCACAGCACACTATGGGTGGATTCAGCTGCCAAAACACTCAGAGGCTTTGTTACTATATTGCTCTACACTCATGGAGAGGGGTTGCTTTACAGTGCATTGACAAGTGACCTGGGTTATAGGTCTACTTTCCCCTGCAAAAGTCTCCTTTTACTCAAATCTTCTAGCAGTCCATCTGAAGAATAAGAACCTTAAGTGTCCCAACTCAAACTCTTACCACAAAATTATAACTATTACCACAACATTTTAACAGGTGCTTCTAATCCCACGTATGGTCTAACCATTCCATCGGCCATGTAATTTTCAAACTCTATTTTTTATTGTAGCTGATAGAATTTCCTCTTGAATCTTATGGTAAATGTTAGAAAACAGGTCAGGTTTAAGCATGTACTAAAAGTAAAGGTGCAACCACCAGGTCACAATTGACCCGTGGGGTGATGTCACATCACAGCATTTACTAGGCAGACTATGTTTACTTGCCTTCCCCAGTCATCTATACTTTGCACCCAGCTTCCATTGAGATCGAAGTCAGGTAGTGAGTAGAGCTTCGACTGCATTACTGCAGCTTACCACCCTGCACCATGGGGCTCTTAAGAGGTCCAAGCATGAAATAAATGTGAAAAAATGACATTTGTCTAAATGTATCTAACAGTGCAATCTTAAACATACTCACTCAAGTCTAAGCCTATAGGTTTATAATGGAGTAAATCTGTAAAGGATTGCTCTTATATCGGAGGCTTGAAGATGCATCTTGTCAAAATGAAATGTCACCTAGTCTTAGCTTTGTCTTGAAGCCCACTCAGATACATTAAATCCCTCAACTGGCTGAGTTTTGCTAAGGCTGGGACCTGCAGCTGACTTAAAATGGCCATACTGTGGCTTGTCCTCCTCAAACCCAACAATACTTCTGCTCTGATTCGCTATTTTTTGGAGCAGTTGTAGAATGGTGGTAACACTAGACTTCACTAAGTAGTTAGCCACAAACGTATCTCTTCTCCCATGTTGTTATAGATGCCACTGGCATAAGTTTTAAGCAGTCACATGAATTCAACCCAAAATTCCACTATGAAAAGTAAAGTAAATGACATGGACAACATGAGTGCCATTGTAGTGGGAAAGTATAGAAAGAGATTTTTGTAGACTCACCAGTGGGAGGGAGGGCGACATGGTATAGCCCACACTCATCAGAACTCGGAAGCTAAACAACATCAGTACTTGGAAGGGAGGTGACCAAGGAAGGCTCTGCAGAGGAAGGCAATGGCAAACCACTTCTGCTTCTGACTTGCCCTAATAGCCCCTTGTTGGGGTAGCCAGAAGTCGGTTGTGACGTGACGGCATTTTACACACATACTAACCAGTAATTTATTAAACTGAGCAAGTGACTGAAATGTTGCTCATGGGCTGCATTCTAGCCTTGGTCAGTCCTAGATAATACATATACTTGGAGATTCTCAAAAGAAAGATTCTATCTAAATGCAATAAATATTTATCTGAACATGTGATGCTTAATAAAACACTTGTGTACCACATGTCACCCGTGAAACACAATCCGCCAGCCCCACTCAGGTCTAACAGGTACCTGACAGTTTCCAAATAGGAAGCAAATAATAAGTGCTTTAATCAAGACTCGGATTACCACTCGAGGGAAGGGGGCAGCATATGCCTTAGTTGGCCACAAGCTGGGAAGGAGTAGTCTAAAGTGGGACATAAAAATGTCTAGCAACGGGACAATCTACAAGGCAAGACAGTTACTTGGCAATGGAAGCAGAAATATTACTAAGAAAATATTTAGCAGGCAAGGTTTTATGGTAGTATTAAATGAGGCATAAAGCTGAAAATGACAAGAGCCATATATCATTGCTACTCACATCAGATTAGCTATTTTGAGTAGTTAGGAATATCAAGCAAATTTCATTCTAGTGGCAATTAAATCTCACCTACAAAATTAAATAGCATTCATTTGTAGAATTCACACAGTGAACATCCTTTGGCTATATTGGCAAACAATTAGCTTCCTTAACTGGAAGACGATTCACCAAATTTCTACATGGCAGATGTTCTAAATTTAAATTTAATCAATTAAAATTTAACATTTTTATTTTAGTTAATTTACAAAAATTTCCTCACTCCCTGCAATAGCTGAAGAGTTCCCCAACCCTCTGCTTTTGTTTGTGGGATTTTGCAGATTTTATCATCTGCAATGGAGCCAACCAATTTACTGTTACATATGGTGATATTTAAGGGGCTCTACAATGCATTAGAAGTTACCCATACAATTTTTCACAGTGCCAAATCTGTACAATGAGACCTACCACAATTGTCAAACACGGTTCTGGAAATCCAGAAAATACCCAGATTTGCAGAAGGGCCTTGCCTACAAAAACTCTACCCTAATGAGGGAATAAAAATATCTCAAAGGGTTAAGTGATATCTGTGCGTGTTCAGACATTGTATACATCTCACTTACTGGAAACAGGGTGGCATTCTGGTGTGATATTTTCCCCCTCCACCCACATGCCCCCTTGTTCTAATCTACTTGACAAGCTATGTGTGTAACCAGATATATAAAGAAACAGGGTGCTGGAAAACGTACAGGTAAAATGTAGATCACAATCTCATACACATAGTCAATAATGTACATGCCGAACTGTAGTGTACATTCTTTCTAGTAAATATCCCTTTTCTGTGATTTTACAATGGAATAAGTTTTATTGTCAACATACAACATAAAAGGACATGAAACCTTTTTATTTAACTGCAAAGACGTAATACCACCTAAAATTTTCTGATCCTGTCCACAAGATTCCCACACAATAGTAGCTTCAATACAAGAAATTCCATGAATCCTGCATTTGTTCATCATGTACCACAAGAGTTCATCACACATTCAAGTGACAAAGTACCCTTGTCTGAAGTAGTTTTTGGTGTGTCTACAACTTAGAACAATATGACATTGAGTCACAACTGACTCATGGCAACCCCATCCTTAGGACATTCCAGGCAAGAGATGAGCAAAGGTGGTTTGTCCTCCTCTGCATAGCAACCCCAGTCTTCCTTGGTGGTCTCCTATCCAAGTACTGACCATGGCCAACCACCTTAACACCCAAGCTCTGATAAGCCCAGTTTAAGCTGAGCTTTCCGGGCTACTATGTCTACAAATAAGGAAAGATTACATCTGTGTTGCCCAAGGCTACAGTCTCAAATCCACATCAAAAGGTTTCTATAGCTGTTGATATCCTAACCATTACTTCAGCAGATATTACTGTAATACTGCTCACATCTGCTAAAAACCTTAGAATGACATTCACATGCTGCAATTGCACACATTTAAGCACATCAGCACAGGAGACCAAGGGAGTGAGCCTTTTTGACAAAGCACATCATGAAGATTTCAAGTCCACTTTGTAACATCAGTTCAGGGTAAGAAGCACCTTTTCTCTTTCTTTAGTCACAGCTTCCTCCAAATACAAAATGCTCACCAAGATGCTATAAATTAATCATTTAAATAAAACTTAATGTAATAGGTTGGATAGCAGCACTTGAAATTCCTGTTCCAGAAAATGTCACTAGAAGCCTGGGTAGCTCCAGTCACACTCCATTTCCTATAAGATTGGTTGACCATGTTGCTTTTGATTTCTTTTATTTTCTTTTTTTTACATGGAAAGGTGTAGAGTTACATCTGAGATTCCCATATTTTTTGCTGGGTTTTCTTTTGCTAATTGTGATGGTATATATTTAGTAATTTTATTGTTTCATTAAACCAGGAACATTCTTTCCAAATACAGTAAATTAAAAGGAAAACTGGATGTCCTACTACTCAAATTTCAAATTTCAATACCTTTATTGGCATACCAGTGTCCTACTACTCAGTAACTCACCATGCTTTTAGCAGCCATGCAGAATGAGGCTCCTCAGGCAAAGACCCTGGTCGCAGAAGAGTTATTAGAAAAGCTTACAAAACATTATCTAATGCCAACCATAGATTTAAATTGGCAGAATCCAGAGTCTTCTTTGCATAGTCAACCATTTCTATGCACACTGAATCATCTTTGGGCTGCCATCATAAACCACTCCCAAAGACTTCTCAAGTTTGATCAGTGGCTTGTTGGCTGGTACTCCCTTTGGATCTCAGCTTGTATGTATATCAAAAAATATATTCACCATCAGTTTAAACAGTTTCCTTTTTTATGGTGCAACCCTACAGCTTTTCTAATAATTTTTTAGCCTATGTTATTTGGCAACAGCAATAAACAAATGTGCTTTTTAAGTCCCTTGAAGACTGACAGGAGTAGTTAGAGGTCCTGTCATGACATATTACTAAAATACTAGCTTCCAGGGCTGACAGCCTCTTTAAATGTTTGATAAATGTTTTATGTTTGCAACATCATTAGTTTACCCCAGCACTGCCTTTGCTTCAACAACTCAGAAGTCACTCAGGGCAAAAAAGGAATCATGCTTGCAGCATGTTCTTGTTTCTCTTATCAGTCAGGGTAAGGAAGTATTTGATGGGTCTTTATTTACCTTAAACGTTCCCTTTTTCTCCTGTGATGGACAGCTTCATGCCATACAGACAATATTTATTTGTGAGATTTACATTCCAATTTTCTGCTTAAAAATCACTTAAAGGGGCATATCTACATTTTATCAGTGGACAACAACTATTTATTACATGCCCTGCTGGTCCGCCCCTGCGTGAAACAGGATGCTGGACTAAACAGACCACAGGTCTGATCCAGTATTGCTCTAGATGAGGTCAATGAGCTCCCACCCTTAAAAATGGGTAGGGGATCAACTCCATCTCCTTCTCCAAGGTGGAGAATCCCTATATCTATTCCAAGAAAACTGAGAGGACTCCATTTTCATATTAGCCATATGGGCATAAAAGGGCTCATCTTCTGTTCTTGTAAAGGCCTTTCGAACCCCTACAGTACCTTCAAGGAATACCCCAGGGCACCTAAACCCCAGTATGAAAAACAACAAAGCACTAGTACGGAGGTGCATGAATGCATTATTTACAGAGTAAGTATAAAAATAACACTGCTAAAAATGGCAGCTCTCAAAGCTCAGAGGAAAAACTATGTTGTCTGACAGAACATGTTTACAGGAAGGGGGAATCCATATATATATATACACACACACACACACACAGTTCTATAAGAGGTGCAGCAGGCAAATAAAAATGTGTAGGAAATGCAATTATTGCTGATAATGAAGATATCAAATTTCCATCTTATCAGGTTAGTCTATTCTTTAGTAAAATGCCATGTTGTACAAGGCAAGAGATACTTATAAATGCATGGCTAAGTATAGAAGTACAGTTTGGCTTGGGAGGGGGGGAAAGCCGTATTAATGAAAGCTTCCATGCAGCCTTTTGAATCATAATATTAATCAACCAAAATATCACCACTAGGGTGGTCAGCCTCCAGACGGGGCCTGGAGAACTCCAGACAACAGAGATCAGTTCCCCTGGAGAAAATGACTGCTTTGGAGGATGGACTGTATGGCAATGTACCCTGCTGAGGTCCCTCCCCTCCCCAAACCCTGCCTCCCAGGCTTCACTCCCTAATCTCCAGGAATTTCCCAACCCGGAGTTGGCAACCCTAATCACCACCACATTTTCTTTTGCCCAGTGGAAAACATTGTGCACCCATCAGCCTAGAATCTCCCTTTTAAAACAAAGTGAAGAGACAGAGAAGGCACAACTGTTAAGAAAGCCAATTGCCACTTGGACAAACTCTGTACCGTCTAATATGCATGGAGGCCTGTCCAGCTGCTACACAACACAACTTGCCATGAGCAATAAGTGCTCCAACAAGGATTCCCACCATATTTTCAAGGCAAAGCAAGACCTGAACTTCTGAAAGAAAAACCAGTTAGTGTTTTAAATTATCATCTGCATAGCATAAAATGAGGGAGGGGACAAGGCACACTACCTGAGCTCCTTGGAAAGAACCATTATAAAGAAGAGAAGCCTCCTTTGTTGCTCCTAATTTTGGATCCTTGGGGCAACATCACTAATTTTTAGGATTAACAAGCAGCTGCTTCTGAAACTTTTTTCCAGACACTTTGCTGCCCATCTGAACTCAGGTATTCTGTTGGCTGTATTTTCCACAATGCCACCCCACTGCAGCATTGCACTACAACTTTCACTATCTTGTCAAGGAAATCCATGGAGAAAGCAAACTACACTTAGGGGTTTTCACCAATTTTGTCCGGCATTTTTCAGGTTCAGGTTTATTAGAGCCAGAAATTTTTGAAAAATCTGGGTAATGCTAAATGCTTAATTCAGCTTTCCCCGAAAGACCAAAAAATTTCAGGTGAATAAATCCAAACCCAAAAAAATGGGGTGCAGAGCTGAAGGGTGGGCTCACAGTTAGCCCAGCCCTCAGTTCTGTACACACACACAGCCAAGCTCCATGTGGAGTTTGCCTGGGGTGGGGACAAAAGACACATAGACCTGGCAGGGAAGAACTGAAGATGGCACTGTCTCCTGGCAAGGAGACATCACAAACTTCACCTTTTGTCCCTGCCCTAGCCAAGCTCCACATGAAGCTTGGCTGGGGGGGGGGGGGGGAGAAGACTGAAGAGTGTGCTGTCTCCCAGTCAAGAGACAACACGATCTTCAGTTCCTTCCCCACCCACCGCCAAACTCCACATGGAGCTTGGCTGGGACAGGGAGGAACTGCAGATTGTACTACCTCCCAGCTGGGAGATAGCACAATCTTCAGTTTTTCATCGCTGCAGGTTCCAAAGTCATGGACTTCAGAGCAGGCGGTGATGCTAAACAAAAAACTGCACCGTTATCATAGCTGCCCACTCTAAAGTCCAGGACTTGAGACCCTGCAGCGACACCAGAGACCAGCAGGTGAGGTGGAGGAGGGGGTTTAAAAAATGGCAATGGGGTCAAAGCAGCCCCAAATAATGCCAAATAAATTTGGCATTATTCTAGGATCCTCTTTTCGGCTCCCTTTAATTGCCACCATTTTTTTCGGTACAAACACACACACACGGAAAATACCAAAAAGGTATTGGGGGGGGGGTTTCAGTTCAGCATACTGATACGCACACCCCTAAACTACACTTTCCAACCCTTAAAAGGAGTTTCATAAGAGGAAGTGACTTCATTAGTACACAATTTCTACCAATGGCTTTCTGCCCTAAAACTACATAGCTGCCCATTTAAGGACCTTAAAACTAGTGACATGCCTTTAAAGTTATGGCCTCCCAGACTAAAACATAGAGTGAGCTCCTTACGCAAGCAGCACCAATCAATTTTTAAAAGGTGTGACCACTGGAAATCAATATGTTTTACCAACAAATTAAAAACATGCATGAAACCTCTTTAAATCCAGCAAACACAGTCAGACTCAGCGCCACCTTGAATGTTCCCTGCAGAGCTATTCAACTGCTAAACACCTCAGGGAATATTTATAATAATGCTTCTTTCAAATCCTTTGACGTTCTCCAGTGTGAAAATGGACTTCCCGGCAGTCAGACAGAAAGCACTATCAGATCAGACAGCATTTGAGAATGGCTTGAGGATAAAACTAAACCAAGAACCAATCTCATATGCCATCTGTGATACAGTAATTCTCCTGGTGACTCTGAAGAATTCAATAATAGTGAAAAAGAGGATTCATTTCACGTTTGTCAGCTGAGGATATGTTCGCCCAGAGAGAATACGGACAGTTTTGAAGCACTGTATTCCTCAATTTATCTTAATTACTTCACCTACAGAATGTCTAATACAGTGGGCTTTAACACCTATCGAATTTGAGAGAATATATACAAATGGACAATATTTACATTCAATGCAACTGTCATATGTTAACCATTTCAAGCCACTGAAAAGCTGAGACATTTGCTTAAACTTAATTCAAATATACAAGTTCTAATTGAAGCATTCCAGCATAGCATATAAACCACAGTTTGTCACATTCCATTTTAAAATCTAAAACATGCTCTTCGCCTAAACTCAAATCTGCTGAAAAATGTAGCAACCCTGAAATATAAAAGATGTATCCTGTCAAAACAGGTTGCCTAGCCTTCCTCTTTGACGGAACAGTTGTTGGATGAATGATCATTATTTAGCACAGGTAAAACTATTTCGGGGTGACTGAGGGGACATTAGATATTAACTGTGTCTATACTTAATTGTATACATCCTCACTAGGTGCCTTTCTTCTCAAATTCTATGAAGGATGATGTTTTCAGTGATCCCATTTCCTTTCAGTGGTCATCTGTACATTGCTTCTTCCTTTCAGTGATCACAAGAAGCCAGGGAAGCGTTTATTGCAAATGACCTGCAGTTACAACATCCATTCCATGCAGATTTGCACTACTTAAAATTAGGCAACAGGGAAAACTTAGTAGAGTTTTGTATGGTACATTTTTAAAGAGACCGAACTACCAAGTTCCTCTGCCATAAATACACTAGGTAACTTTAGAGCCTTAGGCATCCCTCACCACCACCTGTGACCCCAGTGTGCGGTACTGGGATACTAATCTATCCTGCAGAGCTGTTGCGATAAAGATAATACATATTTAATGCTTTGAACATTCTAAACAACCATTAAAAGGTTGTCTGAGATCCTAACAGAGCTATGTACATCAACAGCAACTGCCCCCACTCCCACCACCAAGGATACAATATTTTTGGTCCCCTTACAAGTCATTTGATACCCAGGAACATCATGGTATCTGAAGAGAGAAAGCTACAGTGAGAGGTAGGAATCAGTTAAAACAAAAATCACACTCCCCCTCTTCTGCAAGCAGAAAGCTGCTAAGTATTAATATGATTATATTCCACAGTGAAGTTCTGTCCCTGTGAGAATACGAAAATCCACAAATGGGCCAGGCACAAAGGTCAGGCAGGACTCTGCGTAACGAAGAGAACTGCCAGGTATGCAGAAAAATCTAAATTTCCCCTGTAACCCCTCCATACTGGGGGGGGGGCGCTCAGACAAAGAACTGCCAGGACTACACACAGGTAGGAACCTTTGGGGAAACTCAGTGCAGACGTCTTGATATTCAATGAGGTTTCTAAAGCAACTCAAATGGTGATCAAACTCTCACTGGACTCCCTCCTCCTGAGAGAGTTTGGGCACCATTTTGGTTGTCTTAGCAACCTTAGCAGTGAGTGAAGTATCCCCCTAGCATTCTGCCGCAGGGCCTTGACAAAGAGTTCAGTTCCCTCAGCCAAGTAGTGGGTGTCAGATGGTTGTCTTAGTAACCACCTCGGACAGCAAGGCATCTACCTCATGCTCGGCAACAGGGCCGCAGGAGAAAAGGACAGGAACGATGTGAAAGATGGGATGGTGAGGGGCCAAAGGATGTGGTTGTGAAGGGAAGAGTTAAGGAACGCAAACTGAAGGGTTGACTTGACATGAACCTAAAGGAATGGGGGAAGTAGGATGTGGGGTCTGGAGGTAAGGGATGGGGAAAAGAGTGAGTGAATTAAGGGGGTGCTCTAGAGGCAGTTGAGGGGTGATGAGAGGGCAAGAACATAAAAACAGGTGTTAAAGGGAGAGGACGATGATAGGGAGGGGAAGGACAGGACGCAGTGGAAGGAAAGACAGGAATGATAAGAAAAGATGAGAAAGGTTGTCAATTGCTGTGTGCTCATTTTTTATTAAGTTTTGCGCTATTTTTATTAAAAAGACTACTTGGAACTTATTCAGAAAAGCAATCTCAAAATAGAAACTAGTTCTGCCTGAAGCAAGAACTCAAAAAGCAGCCTTCCCCTGACCCCATTTACCGTAGCAAACTTTTTTTGAAGCTGAAAAGATGCTCAAGAGCAGACTGAGCTATAGTTGAGGGCCTTCTATTCCATATCCCCCCTCCAAACTCCCACTCTGAGCGTCCAGGCCTTTGTGTATGTTTACAGTGAACATACTGTGGATCACAGCCAGAATAGTCAATAAAATAAAGGATAATTCTATGTATAAATGAAGAAGGAGGTGGGGAAAGAACCTCAAGACAGGGATAAAAACATATGCATCAAGAGAACTAAATCAACTTAATATCAGTGGGAATGAGTTAAGAAATGCAGTATAACATGTTTAATGCAGGGCAAACATGGAAGCCTGGGTTTTAACACAAGTGATGTTACAGAGGCTAGATTACTCAAAGGTAAAGAAAAGCAAATACTCGAGAAAATTTTACATTTTCTTTTTTTTTTAATTCCTTCACTTAGGCCCCTAATCAAAGTAAATATGGATGGACTATAGATATAAATTTCTGGGATTCCAGAAGCTATTAAGAAACCAGGGCTTTCTTTCCCCTTCCACCCCCAGGAAAATACAGAAATACTGGGGAAATTGAAATATATCCAATATTCCCTTTCTGATAAAAACTTATTTTACTGCATCATGTATATCTTAATCGACATATAAAGTTGTACTATTTGCCACATTTATGAAATGTACAAGTATAAAATGCTTAAGTGTTCCGCAAGGAAGACTGGGAATATACACCCTGTGCTGCCTTAGCAAATGCACATTAGTTTTTGCCATAAGAGAGGCAGGAAAAACTAAAAGGTAAAATAGAAAACAACTTCTGCAGTAAACAAAAGAACGTGTATTATTCAAACAAACAGTAGGACTTGCACCATATTTGGATATTGAGGTAAACTTTATAACACTGAAAACACTGAGCCTTTCAAGGGTGTATTATCATCATACACATTGTAGCATATTAATTTTAGGCAGAATTAGTTACATTTAATTTTTCCCCAATATCTTTTTAGTTACATTTAAACAATATATTTGAAAACAAATTGTATATATCTACAGAATCCTCTAACACTGTAATTCTTCTACAAAATCATCATACTATGAGTAAAGTGAGTAAAACCCGGTCTTAAAAAGCATTCCACAACAAAAACCATTTCACTGGAGTTGCTCTCAGTGTTTCCCAAAATTTAAGAGCGGTTAGAGCGGTTCCTCAGTGGAACAGGCTTCCTTGGGAGATGGTAAGCTCTCCTTCCCTGGAGGTTTTTAATAAGAGGTTAGATGGCAATGCTGATTCTATGACCTTGAGCAGATGATGAGAGGGAGGCCATCTTAGCCATCTTCTGGGCATGGAATAGGGGTCACGGGTGTGTGTGTGTGGGAGGTAGTTGTGAATTTCCTGTATTGTGCAGGGGGTTGGACTAGATGACCCTGGTGGTCTCTTCCAATCCTATGAGTCTAAGATTTTTCCTTTGGGAAAAGCTGCAGGAAAACTTGGGGGTGGTGGAGCTTTGTCCAATTTTTCTAGGCCTTCACAACTCTAGTAAAAATGTTTGTGGGCTAGTAACTATCATGCACTTATTTACAAGAATGGTTGCCATGATACAGCCTTCCATTCTACCTAGGTATGCTCAAACTCCTGTGGGTTCAGATCACCGCCTAATCGCCAGGTGCAAATATGTCACTGATTTACCCATGATCGGATAGACTGATCAGTAAGCCATGTTAACAGGGTGGGGGTAGGGCGGCTGCACAAGAGCACTCACACACACTCAGCTTATGGGCATTCATGTTGTCTCTCACACCCCACTGTCGCTACAGCACAGATGTTAATTATGCAACCATATTTAAATCTACCTACCAAAACAAATTAGTTTTGAAGTACATTCTACCTTTTGTTGTTCTCATTAATGAATTCTGAGTATAGCCAGCTAGCGTGGTTTTACTGCTTACAACTTATCTGCTCTGAAAAAAGAGCTCAGCACAGAGGTCAGTTACCCGAAAAAACAGAGATGGATTTGGAAGAACAAAGGAGTTGGCTTAGTATGGTCTCCACAAACACATTACGGTTGTACTTCAGCTGCTTAAAGGTGGACTGGGAGGCCAAAACACCCTGGAAAGATCTCGCTCACCCCCCAGCCACAATCCCATCTTCTAGTTGGAAGAAAGGGAAAGGACACCAATCATACGACCTAGTTGGTCTTCTGTCTCAATTTTGTACATAATTTCTCTTATTATGTAATACTGATCAACTTTGCTAATGAACGCTGCAGACTGCAATTCTATGCATGCTTACTGCATAACAACCAAGCAAACTCAGGGTTCTCAAGCCATCATCAAAGACAGTTGGTCTCATAAGAGCTCGAAGGAAGTGCATACATTCAAGGCTTCAAGACAGGATGCTTGACAATTCTGGCCAATGCGTATGTGTGAATAGGGTACAGGAATCCCTAAAAGACTAGCCAATCGCTCTGTTATACCAACTGTGTCTACGGTCATTGTTAACACTGACACATCTGTAATTTTGCATAAGCGAGCACCAGTTTCCTTTTATTCTCAGGTTCCTTTCTTCTTTTCAAACCACAGATTTCCACTTCATTAAATGCTGTGTGATTTTTCCTTAGTTTATCTTATGTTTAGAGTGCATGGTCTATTAGATCCCTCCTAACCCTCAGGACATTCCTCAAAAAGTTTAATTGCTTAATTGCTCCAATTTATATGATTGTATTTGACTCAAGCATTTCTTCTTTTCTTTCCCCTTCTCTCACTTTGTTGTGCTATCTTAAATAAATGAGCTAGATATGAGTCTAGCAGCATCTCACAGTCCAAAAAGATTTTGGGGGTATAAGCTTTCAAGAGTCAAAGCTCCCTTTGTCAAATACAAGTAGGAAATCTTGTTCTTTTCGAAGGCGCTACTGAACGTGAATCTAGCTCTTCTACTGCAGACCAACACAGCTACACTCCTGAAATTTGAACAAATGGTGAACTTTGAGGCAGAACATTGTGATTTCTGATCTTTCTATGTAGTACTCAAGCTAACATAGATGCATGACTACAATAATATCATATTTATTCAAATCTATCCATTTCTAATGCTGTCTTTTCCACCAGCCCAATCACCTAAAGTACCTTACAAATTTTAAAAGCTCTAATAAAAAAATTAAGCAAGCAATTACATAATGCACTATACAAAGAAGGTGACAAAAATCTTCTCAATTCCGGTTTTCAACTAAGATGCCTCTAAACTCATTGTTTTGGGGGGTGGGTGGGGCGTGGATCATCAGGAACCGCATGAGGGCAAAGTGGAGATCTGCAGTGAAAGAGGGGGGAATTGGTTGAATCAGCACCCTCTTATGCACACGGAAATGCCATTCCATCAAAGGAACTGCATGATTAGACATATGCCGTTGTTTCTACTGCTTTGTGTTTTTGCTTCGGATGTTTTATTTTTAATGTTACATGCTGTCTCAGGCATTTTTAACAAAGGCAACGAATGAATACTTTAAACAGTAAATAGTTAATTTGTTCAGCTGCACAGGATCCATGAACTGATTTTGGATGTTGGTCATGCAATGAATGCTTCAGAATACAAGGCTTTTGCGCAAGCAGATGAACTTCAGCTGAAGAGCTTTCAAGAATTTATTTGAGACATCTATGGGGTGTTAAAAAGAGATGCTTGAGATTCTTCTCAATATGTATCCAGAGACTCCACCATATCATTTGGCACTACTCCAGAACTGCTCATATGTAACCCAAAGTTTCTGTGGCACAAAGTGAAGATGCAGAATAGCTTGGAAACAAACATGCTCCGCACAAGGGAACTGCATTCCACTTACATATAATCATCTTTACTCTCCCACTGACACCAACAATATGGCATCAAATGAGCTGGGCAAATAAAAATAGCTTGCAACTCTGCATGTTTGAAATATTAAAGAGGTTGGGTTCCTTTAATTCTCCCACCCTAGTTTAACGTCTTGCTGCATATCTCTCTCTCTCTCTCTCTCTGATTAAGCTCAACTGAACATTTAAATTCCATCAAGAGCATTAATTGACAATAAATCCTTTTGGGTCATTATATCAATCATCTTCCAAACTCAGCTGCACCAAGCAAGAATACACTAGCTAAGCTAGAAAATATTATTCATGTGATAATCACGGCACATTACAGACATCTCTGCAGTTGCGGTTCACTGAACAGCTAGCAGCATAAGCTTAGCTTCTGCACAATGCTGCGCTAATTATATGGTATGCTGGCTGTTATTTCCTAGGACTTAAGCAAAACTATAATGAAAATCTTATTGTACAGATAAGAGTAGGCTATATCCTGTTTTTGTTTACAATTGGTCCTGCTGGATTTTATGAATGTAAAATTGTGGAGGAGAAAAGGGCATGGTGTTGTGGGGGGGGGGAGAGATTTCACGTGGTTCTAACAAATATAAAGGGGGGGGAATCCTTAGCTGATGAAAAACATTATAGCTTTCAAAACACAGAAGAACGATTACTAAATTTTAACACCCTTAAAAAGAACGTCATCTATTACAATTAGTTCCAACAACATAAGGGATGCACAGATCAGGATCCACCAGAAGACGGCTGGCCGATTTCTGGAGGACTGACAAATGCCCACTCTGGGATCCTTGCAAATCAAAGAAGAGGCAACTTCCTCTTGCTGCTCCCACGTGCAGCATCAAAGTAGGTGGTTGGCCAGCCACGTGATGCTTTTACTTCATGGGGGCTAGGAGGAAAGAGAGTTGGCTAGCTGAAAACAACCGTGAGCAAGTGACTCCTGCCTTACCCCCATATCCATTTTAGAATTAGAAGACATGTTGCACATGGAGGGCAGGCACTGGCACTATGAACACTTACTGAGTGAGGCCAGGAAGGATTAAGCAAATTCACAGGACCTCCATGTTCACAAGCAGTATGCCTCTAATTACTGAATTTTAAGAAATGTGCAGGCTCCCAAGCATGATGTTTGGCCACTGTAGGAGACAAAATGCTGGACTACTTACGTATGGATCTGTTCCAAAGGACAACATTTATTGCTTAAGCAAAAGTGCAGGATCGCTTAACACAGATCGATCTGTGTCTCAACTGCGATGAGATATTGAGCACGTATTCTCACTTAGTGTATTTAAAACACCGGTGGCAGTAACAAAAATAAAGTAGCTGAAGAGTCACCAGTGTGCAGAGAACACCCAATTCTCCCCCCTTCTTCTTTTTATGCAATCCAAGGGCAGCGAAGTGTCATGCTTGTCCTCAATGGCACCTCAACAGGCAGGAGAACCTGTCACACGGTGTTCCCCTTTTTGAGCACCCTCATCATCAGGTGCCACAAGCCCTTTATTTACTCTTCTTTACCCACTCAGCTAAAGTGCTGTCCCTTTAATGCAGGGGTGTCCAAACTTTTTTCAAAGAGAGCCAGATTTGATGAAGTGAACATGCGTGAGGGCCGACCATTTTGCCAGACATTTTTAATTAAATGCAAATTAACTATTTTATGCAAAGTTTTTTGCAAACGGCATACTTATTATGCCCATAACCACAGACTGCACCACAAAAACCATGGCTACATCCCTTCCTTTCCCCAAAGCCCCTTTCAGCTCACCGGACGCCCCTCAGCTTCTAAATCTCCAACCTTCCTTCTGTAGGGAGGGAGCAGGAACTCTTCCTCCCCCGTCCCCCACTCATGTGCCCCTCTGGGACTGTCAACTCTCTCCCTTCAACCATGCTGGGGGTATTCTGTCCTCCCTTCATCTGAGCCAGGAAATAAACTGGTTTTCATTCTCATGGAGTCCAAGATTCAAACACACTGACATCTCCCGTGCAGGGAGGAATGTGGAGTTTTTCTCCCCATGAGAGCCAGTGTGGTGTAGTGGTTAAGAGCGGTGGGGTCTGATCTGGAGAACTGGGTCTGATTCCCCCACTCCTCCACATGAGCGGTGGAGGCTAATCTGGTGAGCTGGATTTGTTTCTCCCGCTCCTACACATGAAGCCAGCTGGGTGACCTTGGGCTAGTCACAGCTCTCTTAGCCTTACCTACCTCACAGGGTATCTGTTGTGGGGAGGGGAAGGGGAGGGCGATTGTAAGCCACCCTTAAGTGGTAGAGAAAGTGGGCATATAAAAACCAACTCTTCTCTTCTTCTTTCCTTCTGACCTCTTTGCTCTCTGCAGACTCGGCCCCATCTCAACCCGCCTCATTTTCAAACACGATACATGCCAGGAGTCATTTATTTTCCCCATCCCTTCTTTCGAAGCAGCCACTTGCCTTGGAGAGAACCTGCTGGGGGTCTGACTCCAAACACTCTCCGCCCCCAAATCCAGCCCCCTCTCCCCCCTGCCTTTCCTTGACTCACAATCCCCCCACTGAAGACCCATCCAGTGTCTCCTCTCCTCCCTCCCACCCACCCTGCAAATCTGGATCCCTCGCGAGGCCTCCGCAATGCAGGGAAGGGGCTGCATCTCCCCCCACCCCATACTTATGCAGAGAGGAAGGAGAAAAGAGGGGAGCCAGACGGAGCAGCCTCCCCACTCCCAGGCTTTTCGGTGTTTGTGTGTGTGTGTGTGTTGGGGGGTGTCTTTCCTCTCCCGGATTGAGGCCAGCCTCTGATCTCCCTTGCATTTCCCTTCCCTGCCCCCCCCCCGCCACCTTTCCCACCCTCGAGTCCCCCCCAACCCATCCTCAGGATCCCCCTTGACCCACTAGGGAGGAGCTGCTGCTGCTTTTCCATGTGTCAGAACAACAAAGGCCGCGTCCCCATGCGCGGGCTCTGGGTAAGAAGGAAGTGGCCTCTATAGGGTTTCAGACTCGCTGGCCTTCATTTCAGGGGGTGGGGCTGAGACAGCCAATCGAGGCGACCCTCCACCCAAGCGTTGCCCCCTCGGTCGGGGATGCAAAGCACAGGCACAGCCCCCACGTGCCCCCTTTTCTCTCTCTGCAAAACAGGCTGGGGGGCCGTATCAAACCGGCCCAGGGGCCTCAATTGGCCCCCGGGCCGGACTTTGGACATGACTGCTTTAATGTGAGCCTGAGGTCCCTTCCTTATGTGGGGAAGCCAGTCTGCTGGCCCTGCCTCACCCAGGGACAGCTCTGCTGTGTTGCTCTCTGCTGCCTGGTTCTCTTAGTCTCCAGGCCCAGAGCCTATCCTTCACCGAGAGCTGTCTCTACTCTTCCCTTGGGCTGCCTGAAAGTAAGTCTTTCTTTGGCCTGCCCTGGGCAGCCTGCTTTTTTTCTTGCAGTCCTCCCCCTACCAAACTGGGCCCACCTTTTTAACAGGTTCCAGCCTGGGGAAGAGGAATCTGCTCCACCTGCCTCTGCCCCACCCCCACCCTTTTTTGAATTCAGTGGGGTGGTCGTGGAGGGCACAGTTCTTGTGGCCCTCCTCCCTCCCATAAAGATATTCCACTTTATTTATTTGGGGCGACACTTGGAGAGTGTTTGGAAGCTGCAGCTCATGCAGAATGCTGTGGCTGGATTGTTGGGTGGGGCCAGCTATCGGAAGCATGTGACCCCGATACTACAGTAATTACACTGGCCACCAATCCATTCCCAAACACAACTCAAGGTGTGGGTTTTGTCCTTTAAAGCCCTACAGGACTTGGGACCGGGGTGTCTGAAAGACCATCTTGTCCCATATGTTCCTGTCTGGGAATTAAGATCACAGGGAGATGCCCTCCTGACTGTCCCATCAATCAAAGAAGCTCGTTCGGCAGGTACACAAGAGGATCTTTTCAGTGGCAGCCCCAGGATTATGAAACAACCTCCCCATGGAGGTATGCTTGGCCCCCTCACTTGCAGTCTTTAGGAGGCAGCTGAAGATGTTCTTATTTAGGACAACATGTGGTTAAGTTTACTACAACACTCTTGAGTTGTGCCTTCAAAATTTTGGTTCTTACGTTTTTCATGTATTTTATTTTATATATTTTATCTATGTTGTCAACCACCTTGAGCTCTGTAAGAAAGACAAGTGGCTAATAAGTGTTTTAAATACGTAAATACATTCCAAATAGCCATTTGGAGACAGTAATGGGCTGGATGAGGATTAGCACAATGAAGCGCAATCCAAGTAAGACACAGGTGTTGTAGGCCCATCAGACCAGGCAAAAGGTGTATCACTGGTTCTTGATGGGGTTGCCCTGCCCACCCCCAGATTCAGTATGCATCATCTTAGGGGTGCTCTTGGGATCCAGCTTTGCATATGGATGCTGAAGCAACATCTACTGCAAGCAAAACTTTTTGCCAGGTTCAAATGGGAACCAGCATCCCCATCTGGAACAAGATGATCTGGCCATAGTTATCCTATACATCAGTTTGGTTTCAACTGAAAGGGACTTCTTTGTGGTGCTGGGAATTATTTTCCATGAAGATCTGTCTGGCACAGTCTCTACCATCATCAAATGCTGGGCCAAGTCTGCCTTCTTTTCCTGAACTTGTAATAACAATTAGTTTGGCAGTTTAGTGATGTTTTCCACTGATATATTGTGATTATAATGGGTTGTAAACTGCTTCAAGGGCTTTCTTTTAAGTCCTTAAATAAATAAATCTGTCGAACCACTACTCAGCTACAGTACTGTATCTATCTCTTTTGTGATGCCCTGGCTAAAAAAGGATGCTATGCCAGGCATGGGAGACAGAATCTAATTCAACACAGTTTGTCAATTTTGCTTCATTTTGAAAGAAAGAACAAATTTTTGAACTATGGGTTGGGATGTAAAATATCACACACTGGCCTTTGCACACACAAGCCACCACTTTTCGTGCTCTCCATATCAACCCCCCTATCCCCCCAAGGTACCAATGAGAATCAGGGAACGCTCCAGCGCAGCATTCAACACAAAAAATCCCAAACCCCATTCACACATGGAAATTCTTTAAACATCTGGCTTTTAGGATCCCACACGTGGCTACTCAGCAGTGTCAAAACAAGAAAAATGCTGACACTGGAAACCTACAACCAAGGCTCAAAAATAATCAAAAAAAACTGATCTGCACCAACCAAACAAGAGGAAGTCAACATCACCGGCATTCCTAGTATTCCCAAATGCACCTCAAGTAAGAGGAGCTGTGTTTGCCATGCATTCCAATGACTTCCCAAATGAACAGGAAATTACATTTCAGATATCAAAAGAGCATTGCCTGTTAGCAAACAGAAAGCCACTGAAACGACCAAGGAGACTCACCAAGCTCATTGAGACTCTGAGCAGCTTTTGTTATCTCCCGGCTTCCTCCCTGCAGCTGCCCTTGAAGTCTCTTGCTGAGATACAAGATGCGTATTATTCTCCGCAGCAAGTCACAGGCAGCCTTGAGAGGGAGAACATATTCAACATGTTGCATTATTACACAGTTTGAAGCACTGGCTGTGGAAAACACTGCACACTTCTGCGCTTACAATGCAAGCTGGATCACATTACAGTTCAGTTCTGGGCTTGATAGCATCTGTATATTATATGAAATATAATACATCATATTATATGAAAGGAAACATGTGTGTGTGTCTGTGTATAAGTTCTGTTGCAGTTGGTGCTGTATATTGCATGATTACACACACGTGTGTGTGTGTGTGTGTATGTGTGTGTATACACACACACACACACACACGTTTCCTTTCATTGAAAGAATGTAATGACAAGCTCTCCTGTAGAGATAAGGGCATTTAGTCATAAATACACAATGAGAGAACACGAAAGCTGCAGTGCTGCTCTGTTAGAACCATTAGGAGGTTAGCAACTAACTTCAACACAAGCAGAACCAGACTCCCAAACTTACAGTTTCTCTGACAGTAACTACAGTTACTCTTATTCAGTGTCAAAGCCCAATGTCTATCCTTGACTTGTGTGTGCAGAATTGCTCAAATCAGTACAATGTAGATAATGGTGGAAGAGACGAGGGCATGGTGTTGCTTACTGTTCACATTAGGATGAAAAACAAGTATTTTTCAGAAGCTGGATTAAAAAATAGTAATTTGGATCTTTTTATTTTCATGCTTCACAAGCACACCAAGTGGTATGGGAGCCATTTCTTGGTGGTGCTGTCACTCACCACTTTGGCATGTATGAACACTGCAGCCAATACAAGAGTGGCTGGTTACATGGGCCCTTCCCTTCTCATCAGCAACTTCCCAAGTGATGCACAGTCGCATAGATAGTACCTGTTGCTCAGGCCCAGTTAATGCAATTACAGTATTTATATCCAAACAAACTATGATGGGTAACACCATGGAAAAGCTGTTCCCCTGTGTGAATATAGTCTCATGCATTGGGGTGGGGTCAAAACACTAGAGCCTTCTGCAGTCATTTAAAAAGCATTTTCAAACATAGATACACCTGCAATGCCAGCTCTCTAAAGCTTTTAAAGAGATGAGAACTATTAGTTTTCCTCTATAGGTTTCCACAGTGTGAGATTCTACACTGGAGATCAAGTCACATATATGTTTGTGCACATAGAATTACAATACATCAGTAAAACTGGCAGTCACCATGAGGATCCCTATATATGACAGCTGAAGCCTAGACTGGGTGTGGGGAGGGAATCTCTGGGTTTGGCATATAAGTTTTATAACATTTATTTAGCATGTTATAGTCTATACATTTAAAAAAACAAATAAAAAAACAAAGAAATCTAAGGCTTGTACTTCATCTAAAGGTGCCCAGTGGAATAAACCCTCTTCCATTTCATAAGATTTCTACATAATCTGTACTCCATATAAACTGTGAATGTTAAGAATGCAGTTTGTATACTACTAAAAAAGTATCTGCAGATTTTTTTCTCCAAACATAAGATACAAAAAACCAAAAAACATTTTTCAGCTCAGTGCAGACGAGGGCAATTGACACAAGGCAGTGAAACTGCATTTCTGGATGACTTAAAAAAAACCCAGCTGAATTACAATCTTCAGGAGTTCCAGAGAAACCAAAACATGTCAAAGAACAGATCAAGCAACACTAAAATGTTAGGGCAAAGAGACTTCAGCCTTCTGAGTGACTCCATTGAAACAGAACATACATGCATTAAGGTTGCTGTACAAGCCAAATTCCTTCAGTGAAATCCAAAAAATAGTTAAGCTTTGCTAGTTCTGAGCTACATCAGTTTCAGAACGCAGGAAACAAGTTACATTTTCAGTACGCCTAACCTTCAGGAATCAAGAGGGGACTACAGCTAAATAATAATAATAATAATAGCAAATACAGCATAATTGAAATTTTAGGAAAACAACTTTCTGTAAAATTGTTCTGTGAACACATCATTAGATCCAGTTCAATATTTTTGAGTAATACCAACAGTCTGTGCTTTTTTTTTTTTTTTTTTTGGCCAACATCTTAGAGTAGCGAAAGATCAGAAAGTTATCTCCCCCCATGTTGAACTGCATCGTCAGGGTTAGAGGACCCCTGAGAATTGAGCAGGGTGCAACACAGGGGGGCTGCAAGTTGAGGAAATTTTTGCAGAAGTCATCTCTTTCCTTCTTGCAAAATCTCTTCCACGACCAAAGCAACAGCTCCATGCAAGTGTGGGGAGGAGGTGATTTCTGCTGATTAACCCTTCCTACTGCAGCTCCCTGAGCTGCATCCACCCTGTTTCTCTCCTTCAGAAGCAGCTTTTCAGCAGATAAAGGAAGCTGATTGGGGGGGGGGATCCATTTCGTGAACTCAAGCCCAATAAACCACAAATGCATCCAATGAACCACAAATGGGAAAAGCATGTGAAACTGTGAAAAGATGAAAAAACATGATTTGGACCTGTCTGTACCTATTATTTCATTAACCACCAAACTTTATTGATTCGGCAATCAGACAAATGGTTAAGGAATTAAATGAAGGGAAATTAAAATTATTCTTCCATATTTGTGCCCCACAAGTCCTGGACAATCATTTTTGAGCTATTGCAGTTGATCAAAATCTAAATATATTAAGGATACTATCGGAGAGACTGTTTCCATAATAACTCTCCCCAAATCACTTTGATTGAAACAAGCAATAAGGAAAAGACCCTGTGCAGAGTTTGCTCTACAAATAAGTAATGAGAAGCTTCGTTTGGCTTACCCCCCCCCACCCCCCACACAGACTGTTGATGTGTTCAGAACACATTCTCAGTGGTTTCAATTATTTATTCTGGGAGTGTGTCATTGGACTTTTCCCACCCTACATTAAACAGTAACCATAGCAACCCTCTGCATTTAGCCACAGGAAAGACTATACAGTCTGGCTACGATTAATTCTTGTCCGTGGATCAGCTCCTACGTTGATACTGCAAGAGCGCTTCCTAAGAAACACTTCTGCTGTTCTCAAAATTATTACATTCCTTTCTGCAAGAAGAAATGCTTCCTGCCTGCAGCGCTGGCAAATTCATAACTCTCTGAAATGCTACAGCTGAACTCACTATCTTTTTTACCACCAAAAGAAAGGTATTGGCTGGGGAATAGGAGACTAAAGACAAGAGGTAGCTTACCTGAAGCCTCGCTAACTGTGCAGTACGAGACACTATTTTATTGTAGGGATCGATAATTTTGGCTCTGATCCTAATGAAAAATGAAAACATATTTTAGAAATCTTGGTGAAATGCAAGAAGTTAATGTTTCTATTTATATTTGAGAGCTGACATACCGGTCAACGGTGCTTTGTAGGGCACCTATTCTCGTCTGCATCATCTGAAGAACACCTGTATGTGAGATTGTTAAAATGGATTAAAATCAGTATTTCATCAGCACAGATCTAATCTAATGGCTAGTTTAATTTGAAAAACAAAGGCAGCAATATTTCAGATAAAGCAAAGAATTTCAGAAGATTCTGAGGTTATCCCCACCAGTTTTATTAATATGTATAACATTTTCTTCCTATAACATCCTCAGCATTATTTTTACAGTCTGATTCTTAACCAGTTTATTCGTGTCTATTTATTCCCACTGAATTCAATGGGGTTTTGTATGTTTAGGATTGCAGCCCACTTCAATGGGATTAGAAGGGTGTAACTCCATTTCGGACTAGACTGTTAATCAAAAAAGCCATTATGTGTGAATGCAGCCAGTCACAAACCACTCCAATTTGGCTTCTGCACTCCCTCCCAATATTGTAAATATGCCAAGACTGGCAGCCAAATAATCCAGTCTTGTGGATGCACTTACTCAGAAATGTCCCCCTGAATTCAATGGGACATTCCCAGAGAACATAAGAACAAGAGAAAAGCTATGCTGGATAAGACCAAGGCCCTTCAAGTCCAGCAGTCTGTTCACACAGTGGCCAACCAGGTGCCTCTAGGAAACCCACAAACAAGATGACTGCAGCAGCATCAATGCTTTTAAACATGGGGTTGCCACTAAAGATAGTTCAGAACCTTCTACTATTTCAAAATGCAGCAGCAAGATTGCTATCTGATATAAATCACAAGTACATATTTAACTGGTGCTAAAATATCTATGTTAGCTACCAAATTCACTTCCAGGCTCTGTTTAAAGTGCTGGTTACTTATTTATTTTACTTCATTTATATTCTGCCTTTCTTCCCAGTGAGGACCCAAAACAGCTTACATCATTCTGCTCTCCTCCATTTTATCCTCACAGCAATCTTGTGAGATAGGTTGGGCTGAGTGTGTGTAAATGGCCCAAGATCACCCACCAAGCTTCCATGGCAGAGAGGGAATTTGATCCTGGGCCTTCCAGATCCTAGTCCAATACATTAACCACTACAGACCATCATACACTCACATGAAGCTGCAGGATAACTGAACCATCAGTTTGTTGGGCAGCCTGAAGGTTAGAGTTGTAAATATAGAGTTGTAAATACTTAGAAAGAAATGCGATCACTGATAGTCAACACGGGTTTCTCAAAAACAGGTCATGCCAAACTAATCATATCTTTTTTTGAAAGAGTGCCAAGTATGGTAGATGAAGGGAATGCTGTAGATGTAGTGTACCTTGTGTTCAGTAAAGCCTTTGATAAAGTCCCCCGTGATCTTCTTGAAACAAAGCTAGTAAAATGTGGGCTGGACACTGCTACTGTTAGGTGGATTGGTAATTGGTTGACCAACTGAACCCAAAGGGTGCTCATTAATGGCACAACTTCATCCTGGAAAGGAGTGACCAGTGGGGTGCCACAGGGGTTTGTCCTGGGACCGGTACTATTTAATATTTTTATAAATGACTTGGATGATGGAATAGAGGATATGCTAATTTACAGATCACACCATGTTGGGAGGGGTAGTTAATAGCCCAGGGGACAGGGTCAGAGTTCAGAATGACCTTGATAGACTGGAGAGCTGGGCCATAAGCAGTAAAATGGATTTCAATAGGGAGAAGTGTAAGGTACATCACCTAGGCAGAAACAACATAAGACACAGGTACAGGATGGGAGATAGTTGGCTGGACAACAGTACATGTGAAAGAGATCTGGGAGTCTTAGTGGACCACAAACTGTACATGAGTCAACAGTGTGATATGGTGGCTAAGAAGGCCAATGCAATCCTGGGCTGCATCAAAAAAAGTATTGTGTCTAGATCAAAGGAAGTAATGCTACCACTGTATTCTGCATTGGTCAGATCTCACTTGGAATACTGTGTCCAGTTTTGGGCTCCACAATTTAAGAAGGATGTTGACAAGTTGGAGCGTATCCAGAGAAGGGTGACCAGAATGGTCAAAGGTCTGGAATACATGCCCTCCTATGAGGAAAGATTTAAGGAGCTGGGTTTGTTTAGTCTGGAGAAGAGAAGGTTAAGGGGTGACATGATAGCCATGTTTAAATATTTGAAGGGATGTCATGTTGATGAGGGAACTAGCTTGTTCTCTGTTGCTCCAGAGACTAGGACACGTAGTAACGGATTTAAACTAAGAGAAAAGCAATTCCACCTAAACATTAGGCAGAACTTTCTGACGGTGAGGGCTGTTCAACGGTGGAATGCGCTGCCTCGGAGGGTGGTGGAGTCCCTGTCTTTGGAGGTCTTTAAGCAGAGGCTGGATGGCTATCTGTCGGGAATGCTTTGATTGTGGGATCTTGCATGGCAGGGGGTTGGACTGGATGGCCCTTGTGGTCTCTTCCAACCTTGTGAACTTGTGAGTATTGGACTAAGATCTGGTTTGAATCCCCACTCTGCCATGATAGAACCTCATGGGATGACTTTGGGCAAGTCATACACATTCAGCCTAACCTACCTCACAGGGTTGCCATTAGGATAAAATAGAAGAGAAAACAATGAAAACTGCTTTGGGTACCTATTGGGGATAAAGGTGGACTATAAATGAAGTAAAATAAGTAAAAAAAAACCCAGAATTTAATCAAACTGCAAATTACCATGACTTAATAACACTGAAGAGTCAGTAAACAGTTGGTGGGAAACAGCCTTAAAAAGAAAGAGTTCATGTTGTTTTAATTTCTCCATACAAATAAAATCTCAAGCTTTCATAGCCAGGAGAATGAATTCCTCAAAAACAAAAAGATTTTTGTCCTAATTAGAGTGCGGGCAGGATCATATCAAGGCTGAGGGACACTAACATTGCTACAGTGTAGTAATGTAATTTCAAAAGAACATCAGAAGCGCAGCCAAATTTCAACATATTTCAGGCTATGTTCACCTCTTATTGGAAGTTACATGAACTCAGGGCTTCATTTTAACATACACACACAGTTAAAATTCAGTACAAACTCAGAAGCCTGTAGGAGTCCAATTCTCTCTATATAAAGTAGGCTCAGCACACCAGGGCGACATAACAAGAATCTGTCATCCCACACATTTGTCAAAGCTTAGTCATCTATATATCAAAAAGCCAAGATCCAAGTCGCATATTATCAAACTTTATTAAGTAAGAAAAGTGAAAAAAAAAAATCAGACACTCGGGTAGATCCAATAACCCAAGTTGAGGAAATAATGGAGTAATCCATGCATGTGTTGTATTATTTCAAGAGTTTTCTCCACAGTAAGCATAACATGGATTGACCTGAATTCTATGGATCTGTTCCACTGTTGGAGGTGCTTTCCTCCAGTGAAAGGAGCATTCTGCTGATGCAAGAGTCTCTTCAAGAGGGAAAGGCTCATTCCACTGGAGGAAAGCTTCTCGACATGCAACGGAGCAGATGAATCCAACCCCTAGATTGGTCTTTCATCTTTTCTTCTCTCTTAACAGTTCGGGGCAACAGACATTACCCTATCTCACAAGGGAGAAGAGGGACATCTTTTAGCCCAAGCCTGGATAGGACACCAACCAGTGAACTTGACCAAGGATTTGAACTTGGGGTCCCCAATTTAAGTCCAACCCTGTATCTGCTGCCTGGGAAGGTTTAGAGCAAGAGTCCAGTAGCAACTTAAAGGGTAACAAAAATTCTGGTAGAGTAAGAGCTTTCATGAGTCACAGTTCATGAGAAGTATCTGAAGAAGTGAGCTGTGACTCACAAAAAGCTCATACCCTATCAAAAACGTCGTTAAGCTGTAAGGTGCTACTGGCCTCTTGCTCTTTTCTACTGCTAGAGACAGACTAACATGGCTACCCATCATGATTTAGGAAGGTTTGTTCAGATTTTCTTGAGTATTTGAACAAGGTTCAATCACTTTCTTCCATTTAAAAATATGAATTCGTGAAACTGAAATTGCTGTATAGGATAAAAAAGAACAATATTGGCCACTGGGAGTTAGCAACTAATTTACCACCTCCCTGTTCAATAATGAGGCTACCCAACATGACTGTGCTTGTTTGCAATCCACCTCTTATTTTGCCACAATAGTGCAGTGAATGGCTGGGCTGTCCATACTTTGCCTGGCTAATAGGTGGAAACCATGAATGATGGATGAATGACATACTGAAGGAACAGTATGCAGCGCTATAAATTGGAAAAAAGGCAGGGGGTGGGGGAGAAAGCTTCCTAATTACTGTATAATACTAATTATACTGTATAATACTAATTATTAGTATTACTGTATAATATTAATAAAGACAATGGAAAGTCTCATGGGAAAGAATACTTTGCCTTTCCAAGGCTAAATTTAGTTTCCTTTCCCACAGGAGGTAAAATGTTGGCATTTTGGTTTTTGACAACACTAGTAAATAAACAGAAAAAAAAGTTCCTAACACAGCAGAATAACAACTGAAAAAGGATCTGAGGATTGCCTTTCACAATGTCATTATTATTATTTCTTCTACCACTGTCCCTTGAGAAGCTCAAACATTCTTTTTTTAAAAAAGAAAACAATGTTCCATATCTATTTTAAAAATCACCAACTATGATATGAACAGTCATCTAAGACAGATAGTAGACAAGAGAGAAAAAGAAACAACATTAAGCTTAGTTTAACTAGCTAGCATAATTCTGGCAAACCAAAGTTCTAGATAAACCATCACTGTTCCGTTCTTTTTGCTGTGTTCTCATTCAGATAATTAATACTAATTCTTGCTGTATGTTACTAATTATTCTAGTATTTAATAAATGGTTGCCACTTACTTAATTTGCTGGCATTCAAAATCTGTTTCCCCCCAAGATGTGCTTGTAAACAGAAAATGTATTCAACAGCCTCACAAGCCAAACTTTCCTAATCCATTCTTTAACCTGCAGTAACTTAGTTGATTTCAAAGGAGGAGCGGATTCTCCATGTTAGCCACTAGAACTTCTCCTGAAGGGCCCATGGCCTGCCCTGGTCAGGCCTGAGGGGAGCCCTACATGACAAAGGCAGCACCCAACCTGAGTTTGGACAATCTGTATATTGTTTATTTAGTTAAAGCAAGAGAAATTTAAAGCAGCTCACATCATTCTCTCTGCCTGAATTTTATCTTCCCAACAATTTTACTGTGAGGTAGGTTAGGGTGTGTCGGGGGAGTGGGGAAGAGACAGCCTGATCTTATCAGATCTTGGAAGTGAAGCAGGATCAGCCCTTGTTAGTATTTGGATGGGAGACCACAAAGGAATACCAGAGTTGCTATGCAAAGGAAGGCAATGGTGAACTATCCCTGTTAGTCTATTAGGGGTTGCCATAAGTTGGCTGTGACTTAGCGGCACTTTACACACAAACAGGAACAGTCTTTACATAGAGAAGAACTGATATGGACATACATGTACTCAGAGGTCACATGAGTTTCAGACATGGGTAACAAACTCAAAGAAAATGGGTTCTGGTGCATATATTTATTGAAGTTACTTATAGTTAGCCTTTCTCACTGGGACTCAAGGCGAAATTGGCTAGACTGTCTAATGGCCAAAATTATATTTTTTCCAAAAACCATGTAGAATATACTGGTTCTTGCTTGCTTGCTTCAAGAATTCTTTCAGTTAAAAACCTCTCTCTAGTCACCCACGCCTGCAGTTCATGTGATTTCCAGAATGTTTTGAATGCCTGCCTTCTTGTAAATACAGAAAGGATCTGTCAAAAATCGTCTCTGAACAGCAGGCTCCACCTGCTGACAATCTAATAATGTACATCATAACAAAAAAGGAAAGTGCAAAAGCACTGTTCGAGTCCAGTAGTACCTTAAAGACCAAGTTTCCAGAGTATAAGCTTTCAAGAGTCAAGGCTCCTTTCCTCAGATACCAATGCCAAAAGCACTAGTAATTAGTAACAAGCTAAATATGCTTACCAGAATTATGCAATTTACAGTCTAATCCTAAACAGAGTGACACCTTTCTAAATCCACTGAAATTAATAGGCTTAGAAGGATGTAATAGCTTACGACTGTACTATAAATAAGTCATCCTCACCTTTAAAATATCTTCCTCAACAATTCCTACTCAAAGAAAGAGTCACAATCCCACTAACCACAGCCAGGCACATGTTTAAGACTCTAACCCCCTTTCCCATGGGTGTCTGCTCATTATGTAAGAACTTTGACAGAGAACCTATTGTGAGGTTAAGTGGGGGGGGGCAAAGGAATTGTGACACCTAAATTTTGGAACATCCTCTCCACATCAGTTAGCCTGGCACTAAGGCTACCAAGATCTAGGCACCAGGACAACACATTTTTTTCTCTGAGTGGTTTAGTGGTTAAGAGCGGTGGTTTGGAGCGGTGGACTCTGATCTGGAGAACCAGGTTTGATTCCCCACTCCTCCACATGAGCGGCAGAAGCTAATCTGGTGAGCCAGGTTGGTTTCCCCACTCCTACACATGAAGCCAGCTGGGTGACCCTGGGCTAGTCACAGCTCTCTGAGAGCTCTCTCAGCCCCACCTATCTCACAGGGAGTCTGTTGTGGGAGGGGAAGGCAAGGTGATTGTAAGCCGGTTTGATTCTGCCTTAAGGGGTAGAGACATATAAAAGGCAACTCTTCTTCTTTTTCTTCTTGTTGATAGTTGCTTAACAGCGTTTATTGTGTTGAACTTAAAAAAAAACCTCTTGCACAAAGCATGTCATATTGATTATATTATCACTGCTGCAGTGATTTTAATGTTCCTTATAAATGTACCCTGCTTCATGTGGGAATCAAATACCCAGCCAAATCTGAACTTCCCAAACTGAGGCGGTTGTATATGCTAGCATGCTGCAGCGCACTGCCTACAGCTCAAATAAAAGGCCTTTTCCTTAAGATGCCTCCAGAACAGCATCTTTGCAACAGTCCCTTACTGGTGGTTGATTCATCATTACACATCTTCCTTTACTGTTCAACATATGCCACAGCCAGGGAGAAATGTCTTGCAAAGTGGCTACTAAAATACTCAGCTACCCCAGATGCTCACAAAGTAGGTTATTTTTAAGAGGCTATAGCAAGAACTGCACAGTTGATGTGGCTAAATTTAGCTTTGCTGTTATTTCTGTTTCTTAAATTCTTTTGGTTTATGGTCTATTAAACCTCAATAAAGTAATGTTCCTTATGCCGATTATATTTATTTTATTGCTGTTAGTATGGTTTTCATGAGTGTTGTCTTACTAATTTTAGTGATTTTAAAAATATATTATTTTAATGTAAGCGTTTTTATTATATTATCTGATGAAGGAAACTTTGACTCTCAGAAGCTTATACCCCAAAAGTCTTGTTGGCTTCTAAGGTTCCAATGGACTCAGATCTAGATATTATATATTACTTTGCTTCAGTTACTTTGGATTTTGCCTTGTATTCAAGCCACAAGGAGAAGGGATATCAATATAGTAAATAAATGTCAGAAAACATCTCACTGAACTGAGTCCAAACCTAATCACATGTACTGATACTTGAACACATGAAGCTGCATTATTCTGAGCCACACTATTGGGTTTGTCTACTGTTGGACAACAGTTGTCTAGAGACTCAGTAGAGGTCTTTCACATTACCTCCTACCTGATCCTTTTAACTGGAGATGCCAGAGATTGAACCTGAGACCTTTTGGATGCAAACAAATGCTCTAGCCACCAAACCACCGTACCCACTCACAGAAGGATAAAGCATGCATACCTTCCAAAGATTCTATGCCTGTGGCTTGAGCCAGTAAGTCCTCATGCCTTGCAACAACCTATAAAGCAAAACTATTAATTATAATTTGAACGCTAATTCACAACAACAAATGGTTTGCAAACAAGGCCACAGTTTGAGAAGTGCAAGTTGAAAGCATTTATAGCTGCCTTGAACCGGGCCCCGGTTTGATTAGTTAGGTGCACTTAGCTAGCTGATAATTGAATGTATACACATAATATTGGTCATAAATATCAGTGACATTTGAGCTGTATTATTGTCTTCATTGTATGAATATTGGCTGGCCATAGAGGCTGTGCTGATAATTGCACGGCTCTTGTATCAAGCCTTGGCTACTCTGCTATTACATTCCAAAAATTAACAAATATAAGAGGAAGAATGGCATGCCTACAAAAGGAACACTGAGGAAACGCAAATGTAATGGGTTGCCATTTGTAAATACTGTTTCACAGGCAGAGATTTTCCTGAGAAGAGCCCAGAAACATTCCAAATTTAATCAGTGGGAACAGATGCCATTCCTTCCCCTTAGAAAAGTTGTGAATGTTCAATATGGCTGTCCAAAAGCAAAATCTCATTATGAAACTTTGTTCTCTTTAAAGCAGAGGAATTATCAGAGTTATCTGGAAGTGACTGGAGGGGGATTGTTACCATCAGGCACAAAGTTTTTACCATCTGTTCTGTTCCTCCCCTCCAGTCCCTTGAAGCTTAACAGGAATTTACCTCCTGGAAAGGAAGAAATGCCTGGGGAGGGAGTGTTGCCATCCGAGCAGAGCTTTTACACACTCGCTCTGCTTCCCTTCTCTCCACTGTGGACTAGTTTGTTGCTGCCATATCAATTTGTTGTTTGGTGATCTATTGTTTTCTCATGTTGTAAGCCGCTTTGAGTCCACATTCAGTGGAGAAAAGTGAGATTAAAGGAAGCAAAACAAACAAATATCCCCACTTTTAGAAGTGAAGACAATAAACTTTCTCTTATAGAAAGGTAATAAATAAAAACACTCACCCTGACTGGTGCAACACCCACACCTGGCGCTCTCTCTCTGCTCTACCTCACAATGCCAACTTTCTCTTATAGAGGGTAGGAAGTCAGGTAATGCATATTTTACATTCATAACTTAACTTTCTACTTACTTTGGTGCTTCACTTTCAAGACTCGTTTTAACGCTTCAAAACCCACACATGTATCTTATATGCACCGTACTCATTTACATTATTCACTGTCACAGCTTTGGAAAATGTACATGTTTACAATTTAAAACAACTGTATTAGCACTAGCTCAGTTCTAATGTGGGGAAGCTTTTGTAGGAGACAAAAATTAGCAATCAGTTCCTCATAAATAAATATGCTGGGGTGGGTGTAGACCCAACTAGTAAATATGAAGTTACTTGTTGTCAGAAAACAAATTTAAAACCCAACTGTACAGTGCTATTCAGAGCTCTTTATGTAGATCAGGGCAATCTGTAGGACACTTACTTGCAAATGGAGTTCCTTATCCAGCTGACTGATCCCCTGAGCAAGTTTTGCCAACTGTTCAGCAATAACTGCTTGATGAATAGATTGGGAGGTGTACGCTTTTACATCAAAGTCTTCTCTTAAAAAGTCAGCATAACATTCTGAAAGAAACATCGAAAGAAGTGGTCTAACTTTCTTCTCCCTTATAGGCATTCCAAGTTGACTCCCAATCTGCCTCTATGGAATCCAGTCATCACCCATGCCTGTCTGTCATACAGATCTACAGAGGCACTCCGCTTTTCTACTCTTTCAGTAACTCAGGCATGCGGTTGTTACAATAATGACGGTCCCCTACCAAAAGCTGAGAAACTTCACCTTAGCCTTATTAAACCTCAGCCACAGAATCACCGTGACTGACCCCACCAAACACAAGTTGAGCCAAAATAAACCTTCAAACAACAGACCCTTATCTGTTCGCCAGAGGATGGGCTGTTTTCCCGAGAGCCACCCATTCACACAGGGGAAAGGAAGAAGTCTAAATTAAAAGCCACGGGTTTACACTGGAGTGCCTCTGAGCAGGATCGCACTGTAAAAACTGTCAACAACAGATGCAACCAGATTACTTTCAACACAGAAGGGCTGCAAACCGAAAGTCACTTCCTAGGAGCAAATCCCAGTGAGCATAACGGACTTTCTCCTGAGTAAGCATGAGAAGGACCACTCGGGCAGACCCGTTCCTCGCTTCCGAAACGCCGCCTGTAATTTCCCCTCACCGTCTCCTAGCAAGTGCCCCATTGCTGTTTCCGGGGGGACTGCAGGCGCAGCTCCAAACCCTAAAGCGCCTCTTTCCCCTTCCATGCTGGCATGCAGCCGCCTCTCAATGACGCAGTCAACCTGCGACGACGACGCCAACAACGCTGGTGACTTTCTCTCTTTCTTCCGGGATGGTCTCCCGGAGCAACGCGTTGCTCTTAGCCAATCGCTGGCTTTAGAAATAGAAACGCGATGGCGGAACCGCGGCCATGTCAGGGGTAAAAGTAAATCCGAGTCCTACGAAGTCTTTCCAAATTCCGCAACGGTACACGTGTTAAAATGCCATCCCGTGCAGAGTTAGTCCAGTTGAAATAAATGGTTTCAGTCTGGAGTAACAAAAGTTCTGTGGCATCTTTAAGAGGAACAAGAATTTATTACTCCCGAAGAAGTTTTCATGAGACTTAAGAAGAAAGGCACGAAAATGTATGCTGGAATAAGAGCTTGTTAGTTTTTAAAATACAGATCTCCAGCCCATAGAGATCAGTTCACTTGGAGAAAACGGCCGCTTTGGCCATTGGACTCTATGGTGCTGAAGTTTCTCCGCTCCCTAAACCCCGCCCTCCTTAGGCTCCGCCCCAAAAACCTCCCGTCGGTCGCGAAGAGAGACCTGCCAACCCTACATGCCATCAGGCAAACCTCGGGGGAGTCACAGATCGGGTGGGGAGGGGGTGGGAGAGTTTCCAACCTCCAGGTTCTAGCTGGAGATCTCCTGCTATTACAACTGATCTCCAGCCAATAGAGATCAGTTCACCTGGAGAAAACGGCCGCTTTGGCAACTGGACTCTATGGCATTGAAGTTCCTCCCCAAATCCTGCCCTAGGGTTGCCAGGTCCCTCTTCACCATCAGCGGGAGAGTTTGGGGGTGGAGCCTGAGGAGGGCGGGGTTTGGGGAGGGAAGGGGTTTCAATGCCATAGAGTCCAATTGACATAGCGGCCACTTTTCTCCAGGCGAACAGATCTCTATCGGAGATCTCCAGCTATTACCTGGTGGTTGGCAACCCTAGGAATGGGGCAGGGAGGGTCGTGGCACCCCTTTCATGCAGTTGGAACTAAACAGACAGACACACAGTTGTGCCACAAACTCGACTTTATTGAACTGCAAACCACGGCCAGGTCTGACGGCTCAAGTTGCCATGGGGATATGGACTGAACTTCCCTGACACGCATGTGTCTAAGTGGGGTGGAGTCACAGGTGGAACATGGAAGGGCTGGCTGGGTGTAACACTTCAGAAGGCAGGCTGGGACAGCAGAGTATGGTGGGGAGGGGAACAGCTGTAGCCACGCCCATAGGTCTCCCTGTTGAATTCTCTGTAGGAAAGCAAAAGGTGCAGCAACAAGCGGCCAGGAGTGCCTTCCTGGGCACAGCCTTGTCTTTTGCAACCTGCCAGGGACCCCACTCTGTGGCCCATGGAGCAGAACTCTGCCACAACACCCCTTCCCCAAGGCACAGGGTGCCCTCTGAACCACGCTCACCTGTCCTGGATTAAAGTGCTAATTGACTGCTTATAATTAGGGTTGCCAACCTCCAGGTGGTGGCTGGCGATCTCCTGCTATTACAACTGATCTCCAGCCTGGAGAAAATGGCCGCTTTGGCAATTAGACTCTATGACATTGAAATCCCTCCCCGTTCCAAACCCCACCCTCCTCAGGCTCCACCCCCAAAATCTCCAGGTATTTCCCAACCTGGAGCTGGCAGCCCTACTTATGATCCAGCCACCTCACCAGCTGCTGCACAGGGCTCTGTTCTTGCAAGAGAATGAGTTCAAGGGTTGTGTGGGAACCTACTCCACCTAAAATGCCGGCAGCTCTCCTGGAGAACTCCTCACACACCAATCTCCCTTGTGCACGAGGGGCCGGGGTGCCAGGAGGCCGCAGCTCCCGCCTCCCACTCTTGACCGCAAAGCTGCTGGGCTCGGGTGTGGGAGGTGGCAGTGATGGGGCAGCTCTTGGCCCCAAACAAGGGGAATGGGGAAGCAGGTTTGGGAACCAGGCCCCTGCTTACCTGTCAGTGTACAGGCACCCCTTTGGGTCCTGGTACCAGAGAAGGGGTACCTCTTAGGGTTCTGTAATGAGAGAGGTCAGCCACAGAGTATGGACTTTGCTCTCCTCTTAGGGTGCTGGCACAAAGTGATTGCCCAGTAGTGCCAAGTGCCCTTTCTGTGCTTTTCCCAACACCAAAGTGCCTCACTGCTCATGGCAGGGAGCTCTGAGACAGAGTCCCATGCTGTGTACCTTACCTTGTGAGTTGTGCAGTGTCCTAGCCGGGTATTTTATAGGGTGAGGGTGCTATGAATGAGTATTGGGGAGGAGGCTTGGCTGCCAGAGGGGAGAGAGGCAATTAGTCACTCCAGTAGTTGGCATCCTGAGTAGCTCTGAGGCTTATGGGCATGTCTGCACGGCGGGGGGGCACTTGGTTTTTCACTGCCAGGGGTGCCTCCAGGCTATGCTGTGTTTTTGGTGGTGTAAGTTTCTGCCTCTGATGGGGCATTTCCAGGCTGAAAGGGCTTTGGAAGCCAACCAAATGTAGCCACGCCCTCAGGCCCTCCCACAACCACAACTGGTGCAGGCACCTACTCCTCTCTTGTCCTGATGGGTGGCTGCTATGGGGCTAGAATGGCGCCAAATAGCAGCGGAGTGGTGCTGGGGAGCTGTGCAGGAATAACTGGCCCTTAGACCATTGTATCTCAGAGATGTGCTGGCATAACACGCAATCAGCTCCCTGAGCGCATTTCCCCGCTACTTGCACTGTCTGTCCCATAGTTTGGCCCAAAGCCAGTCTGAAAAGGGAGGACCACTAGAGTTTCCAACCTCCAGGTGGTGGCTGGAGATATCCCACTATTACAACTGATCTCCAGGACATAGAACATAAGAAAGGCCCTGCTGGATCAGACCAAGGCCCATCAAGTCCAGCAGTCTGCTCACACAGCGGCCACCTAGGTGCCTCTAGGAAGCCACAAACAAGACGAGGGAAGCACCATCCTGCCTGTGTTCCACCGCACCCAAAATAATAGGAATGCTCCTCTGATACTAGAGAGAATAGGTATGCAGCATGACTACTATCCATTCTAACTAACAGCCATGCATACCCCCTCTCCTCCATGAATATGTCCACTCCCTTCTTAAAGCCCTCCAAGCTGGCAGCCATCACCACATCCTGGGGCAGGGAGTTCCACAATTTAACTATGCGTTGTGTGAAAAAATACTTCCTTTTATCTGTTTTGAATCTCTCACCCTCCAGCTTTAGCAGATGACCCCGTGTTCTAGTATTACGGGAGAGGGAGAAAAACTTCTCCCTGTCCACTCTCTCCAAACCATGCATAATTTTATAGACCTCTATCAAGTCTCCCCTCAGCTGCCTTCTTTCCAAGCTAAACAGCCCTAAGCGTCTTAACTGCTCCCCATAGGACAGTTGCTCTAGTCCCCTAATCATTTTGGTTGCTCTTTTCTGCACCTTCTCAAGCTCTGTAATATTCTTTTTTAGGTCTGGTGACCAGAACTGTACACAGTATTCCAAGTGTGGTCTCACCATAGATTTGTACAAGGGCAGTATGATATCAGCAGTTTTATTCTCTATTCCTCATCTAATTATGGCCAGCATGGAATTTGCCTTTTTTACAGCAGCCGCACACTGGGTTGACATCTTCATTGAGCTATCCACTACCACCCCAAGATGGTCTTGGTCTGCTAGAAATCAGTTCCCCTGGGGAAAATGGCCACTTTGGCAATTGGACTCTATGGCATTGAAGTCCCTCCTCTCTCCAAACCCCACCTCTTCAGACACACCATGTCATTTTTCATCCAACCATGTTTCTGTTATGCAAGCCGGGTCTATTTCAGATTCAGTTCTGTGAACAAAAGTGTTCTATTGTATCAGTAGAACAAAACCCCATATTTTCAGTAATGACTCATGTTCCTTTTTAAAAAATAAGAAAAAATAAGAGAAGGTCAAAATGTATGTTGCAAGATTTTATTTTTAATTCAGAGATTTGAAGTGTACACAACCCATGACAATAATTCCTAGCTCGTGTGGGAAATGTATAAGCATCTTTTTATCATTAATTACACTTGGGTTCATTCATTCTCTTAACCAGCAAACCCATTAATTAATTCAGAAGAGACTGTTCATGAAATAAGGCACTAGTTGGTGTAAGACTGCCTGTATTACAGCACAATCCTTTGCAAAGTTAAACCAGTTATGTCAATGACCTTACACTGGAGTCACTCTGCATAAAATTACACTGTTAAATCAGCTACCCAATGATGGATGATCTTTCAACAGTGCCATCCTAAGCCAAGTTACACCTTTCTAAGTCAATTAGAGTCAGTGGGTTTAGAAGGGTGTACCTCTTTTTAGGATTGCACTGCAAGTCTATGATTTTGCTACTCAAACCACACTGGTGACAAATCTCATTCACTTACATGATGTATGTGCCTTTAGAACACTTTGGTAATCAGTTTCTCTTTTAATAACTAATATATTATTATTTGTGTATATCTTGACACACCACTTCCAGAGCAGCATCTCAGGGATCATGGGATAAGAAGACAGGTTCTCCTATGGATTAAAAATTGGTTAAACAACAGAAAGTAAAGAGTAAGAATAAATGGACAGTTCTTACAATAGAGGGAAGTAAGCAGTGGATCGGTACTGGAGCCGGTTTTATTTAATTTGTTTACAAATTATCTAGATCCAGGGCTGAGTAGGGTAGTGACCAAGTTTCCAGATGACACAAACTTATTCAGGATGGAGAAAACTAAGGATGACTGTGAAGAGATCCAGGAGGATCTCCACAAATTGTGTGAGTGGGCAACAATGTGGCAGGTGAAGTTCAATGCTGGTAAGTGTAAGGTGATGCACAGTGGAACAAAAAATTCCAACTTCAAGTATAAGCTAATGGGGTCTGAACTTGCTTAGACTGAAAGGGGGAAAGGTCTTGGGGTCATAGCAGATAGCTCAATGAAAGTGTCAATCCAATGTGCTGCAGCGGTGAAAAAGGCAAACTCTGTGTTGGGGATTATTAGGAAACGGATTGAAAATACAATGGCCAATATTATAATACCTCTTTATAGATCTATGGTGCTGCCTCATTTGGAATACTGTGTGAAGTTCTGGTCACTATAACTCAAAAAGAACATTGCAGAGCTGGAAAAAGTACAGAAGAGGACAACAAAGATAATTAAGGGGTTGGAGCACCTTCTCTAATAGGAAAGGCTGAAGAGTCCAGGACCCTTAGTTTAGAAAAGAGATGAAAAAAGGGGACATGACAGAGGCTTACAAAATTATGCATGGGGTGAGCGTTTTGACAAAGAACTTTTTCTTCCTTTCCCAAAATATTAGTACTTGAGGGCATCCAATGAAGCTTATACGCAGTAGATTCAGGATGGGCAAAAGCAAATACCTCTTTACGCAGCGAGTGATTAAAATGTGTAATTCACTGTCAAAGGACGTAGTGATGGCCACAGGCATAGACAGCTTTAAAAGGAGATTAGACAGATTAATGGAGGATAGATCTATCGGTGGCTACTAGCCATGGTGACTAAAGGGAACTTCCACATTCAGATGCAGTAAACCTCCAAATCCCAGTGCCAGGAGGCAACATCAAGGGAAGGCGGTGGCTTCTATGCCCTGTTGTTGGACCTCCAGAGGAACTGTTTGGGCATTGAGTGAAACAGGGTACTGGACTGGTTTGACCCAGCAGGGCTCTTCTTAGTTTCTTATGCTGTGAAGTAATTCCTACAGATTTTTGTTCATTATCTACGAAATAAGTCATAAATAAGCTGTATCCCATGCATTTTTATGAAGACTTTTGTGAAGAGGAGACAGTTTTTCCTCTAGGACTCAGATTCCTATTATTAATTACTGCATTATTTATTGTCATAGATTGTGCCTTTGTGGCTGTAGCACCGAGAGGTACCCCTGAGAAATAACATATTGTACAAATAAATCCTTAACCGTCTTCCCAGTTTATATCAACAAGTAGCTCTGGATTTTTGGTGGCTATAGCTGTAATCCTAACAACAATTTCCTGGGAATAAACTTCAGTTAATAATATAGAATTATTATTCTATATTATTGCTCCTTAGGCACACTGAAATAACACTGGGCCATAAATGCTGTTAGGCATTTGTATGCACTCAGAAACTAATAGCCAGTTCTGCTATAGTATTGGTGATATGCTTCCCATTTTTGCTTTATTTGATTTTGAGCAACTTTATCAAATAGTTTTAAATCAAGGATAGTGTGCAAAGAGATAAATTAGGTAAGTCTGTAGCATCTGTAGCATACGGTAAATGTTTTCTCCTAGTGCAGAGTAAATGGTCCCAATGAAGATGCATGAAATATTGCTGTGTAGTTTGTCCCACAGTCCACTGATATGAATTCTGTAATCTTCCATCACGAAGCAAGTCTGCGCATAGCCTAGTAATAAAAGTTTTTTTAAGGAAATCAGAAAAATAAACTGTTTCTGAAATCATAATCTGTGTTCCAACACCCTTAAATTTATGTCTTCATAAAGAATAAGAGACTGACTGTGACTTTGGGAATGTCAATACTACAAATTTATATGTTGATCATTTATCAAGTTTCCTAGCAGGGCTTCTCTCAAAGAATTCTGGGGAATGTAATTTGGTGAATGTGCTGTAAATTCTCGGTTAGGGATCCCCCAAGAACTGTAGTTCCTTGGTAAACCAGCCTTAAGTGACTTCACAACTGTGGGTGAAAATTCCAGGATGTTCTCCGTTTTTAGTTCCATGAAATGAACACAAGATTGGCAGAAGTTCTGGGAGAGCCTTTTGACCCTTTGAAAAACTTACTGAAAAGCTTTGAACACAATGCAATGGGCAGGGTGGGGGAGGACTGGGGCAGACCAAGCTATTGGTTCATTGAAGAAGGGAGGGCAATTTCAGGGGCATTTCACCCCACAAAGTTCCACCATCTCCTAGTATTGGCTTGGTTGTGCCACTGGAGAGGGGGGTCTGGAAGGAGAACATGGGGGAAGAGCTACCTCTGTGAACAGCTAACTGAAGTCACCCCATTATAATGCTGCAGCAATTTCTCCTTCCAAGCTGATAGATTTATTATAGAATTACACCCAAAAAGTATAGCAAATTGATCAGAATCTAAGGTTCTAGCATATAACCAAAGAAATATGAAATTAAACATCCAAATGGCAAATGTTTGTTTTCTGAGCTTAACTATTCATATTTTTAGATGATCCTGCATAACCTATTAGGAATTAGAATGAGTAATTGTTGTGAATAGGTAATAAACACCTGTGAGGTGCCAAAGCATAGGATCTTAGGGTCAGAAGCTAGGGTTTCCAACCTCCAGGTGTGGCCTAAAGATCTCCTGGAATTACAACTTATCTCAAGACTGCAAAGATCAGTTTACCTGGAGAAATTGGAAGCTTTGGAGGGTAGACTCTATGGCATCATATTCTTCCGAGGCCCCACCCCTCCACAAACCCCACCCTCCCAAGGCTCCATCCCCAAATCTCCAAGAATGTCACAACCTACAATTCTACTGGAAAGGGATTTAACAATTATCTAGTTTGCTAACTGAACTCCGTACATTTAAAATGGTAAATAATACTAAATAAAACCATACCTGTTCTTGAACATCAAGTTCTTCATTCTGGTTTGTTTCTGTGAATCCAATTGGCTCCTTTGACTCTTGCATAAGTGAAATCTGTTTCAAAAAGTTGAGAGATGTCATGAGGATGTACATAGGAAATGTATCATAAACCAGTCAATAGGGCTAAGATGCCATGCACACTAAATACAGTGGGACTTATCAAGCACAGTTGTTCTACACTTACAATTTTCTGATACACAGTCAGGATTAATTTGTAATTTTAATTTTAAAAGTATATATCAGTTAGTTTAATATTAAAATGTACTAAATTCTAACCCCAGTAAAACTGATGTTACAAGCGTTAGTGTGACATTTCCCATTACTTAATAATGGGGCGGATCCAACCAGGTTTTCTGCAATGAAAAGGGGAGGAAGGTCTTCTTTGACCATTCAAAAAGGTTATGTTGGGGATCATGGGACTTGCATGGACAAAAGCCGTGTGAAACTGGAGCTGTAGTAAGGAGGGGCAAGACTGAGTGGGAAAGCTGACTGGTTCCACCCCAATATTTCAATATCTGTTACTGATAGATTCACAGAGAAATAATCTATAAGTATTATGTTTTCTGTTTATAGAAGCAGGAATAAACACATTCAGGATGCTGTACTAAATACTAGTTTGAGTGGGGGAGTTACCAAGGCTGAAGACATGTTCTAGGAAGATAGAGAATGCGAATTTAGCACAGAGCTAGACAAATTATTATACCATGTAGGTCCTGCTAAAATGGAACAGTGGTGAAATTATCTGTGCATCCTTGCTCCCTTTCAAATTTCTTATTACTAAAAGCAAGGAGCATAAGTTGGCCAATTAATTATGTCCCATTGATTTCAGTAGAAGAGATTTATGAATGTGTTTAACTAGCCAACTGAAATCAATGGAGCTTTAAAGTGTTTAACTTTGGCTGGGTCAAGCTCATGGTTTCTCTGATTATTATCTAACAGACGACATGACATTCAAGTGCTGACACATACATTAAGGTTCTTGTGATGGGAATAATTGATCAGATCTGAGTCAACTGATATTCTAGGCAGAATCATGTCCCCAGAATGGACAGCAAGGATTTATGATTAAACTATTACAAAATGTATTCCCAAAGTGACCACCTTCAAGGTAGCATAAAAACAGTAACACCAAATGGTGAATTTATTCCTATGCCTTGTACCTCCCTTTCTAATATGCACATCAAAGAGTTATGATTCAGGACTGAAGGATTCATTAAAAGAAAACTGCAGTTGAATCTTATGTTCAGGATCTTGACAGGAACTATTAATATAGCGGCCTGCAATAATACTAAAAATTGCAAGACTGACTTCAAATCAAATCAGACCTTTATTGGCATAAAACTAGACTGACTTATGTGCCTGTGTGTATAAACTTTATTTTATACCCTGCCTTTCTGTACGCAACAGGGCCACAAAGGCAGCTAACAGATTAAAAACATAATAAAACATCTTAAAATCCATTAAAATCAAACACATCATTAAAACAATTAAAACCAAAGCTAAAATACACATACAAAACATAAAAACAACAATTAAAGCATACAGCAGGAAGGAGGGAAGACCATATGAAACAAAAAAAGTCTTTGCCTGCTGGAAGAAGATGGCAACAGAATGGGAGAGATGAGTCTCCCTGGGGAGAGACCCATACATAATTTTACATATATATACAAAATTGTATGTAACTGGGGTAGATCTTAAAAATCAGTTGAAAGGTAACATTTTAGAACTTATGAGGATTCCCATGAGTGACTGATACACTGGAGAAGACAGATAAGCTAGACGACCTGTTATTATGACAGATATTTGATCATACATCGTTTTGTGCATTTTTAATGAAAAAAACATATATATGTTTTTAAAATAAATGTATTCAAAAGAAAATGGGTTTATATAAAAACAAACTATGTTTGGTGCCTACCTTTTCGAATATAGGGTCCTGGGTGTCTCTATGTGTGATCTGACTGTGTATGTGGAGGACAGCATCATGGACAGTCAGGAAAAACATCTCTTTTTGGATGATATCATCAAAAAAGGCACAGACTTCCAGTGTACTCATAATGTGGTCTGAAGAGAAAAAATGAGAGCAAATATACACATTCAAGTTATTGAATCAGCAATCTATACAGAAAAATGTTAAAAACCTAGTTATTTTCCTTGGTTTCTGTTTGAATGCTTGCAGAAAAGTTAGATGGTTGTTTTGCCAGAAAAACAATCAGAAATCAATTAAGTAACAATTAACAGTCAGAGTTGTCACAGAGAATTTTGTGTTTCTTCATCTTAAATTTGCTACACAAGTTTTGCCTCCCACCACTTTCCCCATCATATTATGAATGAGACTCCTCCCTGATGTAATTTATATAAATAAATATATGTTGCCTATGATGTCATTGGTCCAACAATATGGGGAGCTGATCTGAGACACAGAACACATGCTTGTCAGCAGACATCCTTGCCTTGAACTTCAGGAACAGATACGTGGTACTGCAATACCAAGAAAGGTTTTGTTTTGAGTTTACAGAGAGCAGCACCTAAATAACCATGAAGATTAAAGTACTAACAGTGCAATTCTAAGCAGGTCTACTGAGGATCCTACTTAGGTCTGTTCGATAGGGAAGTCAGTGGTGAGTTTGCAGAAGGAAATACACAGATCAGAGTGCCACACTTGCCAGACAAGCTTGCTGGATGACCTTGGGCCAGTCACATACTCTCATCTTAACCTACCTCACAGGATTGTTGTGAGGATAAAATGGAGGACAGGAGAATTATGTATGCTGCTTTGAGTCCCCATTGTGGAGAAAGTGAAAATAAGTGAAAATTAATTATTTAAATAAATAAATAATGAGCAGCATTATACTGAGTCAGGACCTTGGCCCATCCAGGCCAGTATTTACTGTAGCCAACAATAGCTTTCCAAGATCTTAAAGGTAAAGGTTCCCTGTGCAAGGACCAGGTCTTTCCTGACCCACGGGGTGACGTCACATCCCGACGTTTCCAAGGCAGACTTTGTTTGCGGGGTGGTTTGCCAGCCCTAGTCATCTTCCCTTTACCCCCAGCAAGCTGGGTACTCATTTTACCGACCTCGGAAGGATGGAAGGCTGAGTCAACCTTGAGCTGGCTACCTGAAACCGACTTCCATCGGGATCGAACTCAGGTCGTGAGCAGAGCTTTTGACTACAGTACTGCAGCTTAACACTCTGCGTCATGGGGCTCCTAGGCAAAGATATTTCCTTGACTTGCTACTGAAGTTTATTTTTAGGTGGAGAGCTCAGTGATTCAACCTGGAAGCTTCTGAATCTACTCTGCTATTAAGCTATGGCTTCTCCCTTCCACTTGACACTTCATAGAAGATGCAACCCATTAGCAATGATAGCTAAGTTTCCATATTTACCTAAATGTGATGCAATGTATACTCGCACATCAATCCTCTCAAATTCTTTGACAATCTGAAAAGAAAAAGATTGGGCTGGCATTAATTTTTGCAATTAGATTAAAACTACACTGGAGTTACACCCTTTTCAGTCCATTGGCTCTTTTTGAAAGCTGATGTTAGGAAACTTGAATTGAGAAATAGGGTTACCAATTCCGGGTTCGGAAATATCTGGTGATTTGATCGTGGAGCCTGGGAGAATGGAGTTTGTTTGTTTATTTATTTAATTCATTTTATACCATGCCCTCCCCCGGCCAAGGCCGGGCTCAGGGTGGCTCACAATGCAAATTCATATATTGAATACAATAAAATCACATCACATAAAATCAATAGAAATAATAATTTCCAGCCCCGTAAAACAGCCATAAGAATTTAATAAAAATTAGCAAGTGGGACACCATTTTGGAGCATAGAGGCCACTGCAAGGCCCGCAGATAGCCAGCTCCGCCACACATCAGATTGATAGTTGATACAGAAACAAAGGGGGGGTAGGGAGGCCAGCACTGATGGAAAACCGTGGTTGTCCTCAGCCATAGGCCTGGTGGAATAGCTGTTCTGCAGGCCCTGCTGAAAGCTTTAAAATCCCGCAGGGTCCTGGTCTCATCAGAAAGAAAGTTCCAGGCTGGGGCCAGGGCCGAGAAAGCCCAAGACCTGGTCAAGGACAGTGTAACACTCTTTGGGCTGGGGACCACCAGAAGATCATTATTTGTAGAGCATAATGTTCTCGGGGGGTGAGTGTACCAGGACAGGCGGTCCCACAGGTTTAGGGAGGAGAGGGACTAGGGTTTTCAACCTCCAGGTGGTGGCTGGAGATCTCCTGCTATTACAACTGATCTCCACCCGAAAGAGATTAGTTCACCTGGAGAAAATGCCATAAAGTCCAATTGCCAAAGCGGCCATTTTCTCCATGTGAACTGATCTCTATCAGCTGGAGATCAGTTGTAATAGCAGGAGATCTCCAGCTAGTACCTGGAGGTTGGCAACCCTAATGGAGAATGTTAAAAAATAAACAAAATAAGGACCTTTGTGACTACATAAATATCACAGTAATAGAGGTGCGTATAACAAAACCATTCAATGTAATCACAAAAGAAATAATAGAATTAACACCATATAAACAATGAATCGGGAAAAAGCATAAATATCAGCAATTATACATAGAAAATAACAATAGAAGGTACCAAAGAAGAATGAATATCAATATTTGTACAAATACAACAAGGTCCCAATTATGGCTCATTTCAATACTGCATGTAGCTTCTTCAATATGTATAACAAAATGACTTCAAGCCTCCAAAATAGGAGAAGAAGGGGGGAGATAACCAACATGTTGGCACAGTTGCAGCTGTGTTCCATTATAGGTCTTATAGCTGCCAAGGTAAAAAAATCAATCATTATTTAATTACAGCAGATTCAATAGACTTCTGACGTCAATGACTCCTTCCAATAATAATGTGGCATCTGCTGTTGCAACCACTTTGAGAAAAAAAATTCTTCCAACCTCTCAGTCAAGTTTAGACAAATGAGAGGTCCTTACCTTCAGCAGAACTCCACTGACAGTAGAGGAAGAAATAAGCGATCTCCCCCCCCCCCACATATACATAACTTTACTACATACATAAATATTGCATATATACATAAAATTGGGGGAAATAAAAAGAAACAAAAATATCAATCAAATTTACATACCGTTCCAGATAAAAGTAATAATAATAATAATAATAATAAAAATAATAAAAAGATAACTAACTCAGCTACTCATATTAAAGCACCTCCCATTGCAGCTCAGCAGCCTGCATGGATATTATCGACACATGCCTTGTGACTCTGGGAATCAGCTTTCCCAGGGTCAAAAATTGATACTGCTGGGCTTGGAAAGCAGGGGGAATATACAGTCCTTGCACAGGATTGTATATGTGGAAATACATTTTAAGGATTCAAATTTATCTTTGATTCCAGCTGAAATCTGCCTTGATCCTACATGTGCATGAATGACCTAGTAATTTCATAAATAGCAATAGCTAGAATGTTTTTAGCAGCAACATGATAAACTACTCTTACCGTTTTCATGGCTCTCACTGCAACAACATCCATGAAGGATACAGCTCCAAAGTCAAAAATGAGACTGTGCAGAGGCACTTTGGGGACATTGACTTTGACAGGGAGGTCTGAATTCCAGTCCACTTGGATTTCTACTTCTTTAGTAGGAATGTCAAACTCTGAAGGATCTTCTGGGTCTTCATCAGGTTCAAAAGCTTCATTAGTAGTGCCAGAATCACTGATTATGCCATTCTAACAAGGACACATACATTTATATATTTAGCTCAATATTTATTAAAAAAGAACAAACAATTCCCTGCCTTTCTTTGCAAGATAAAAAAGCAACATACACAAAGGTATGTGGGTAGGCATGGTTCTTCAGAAAGTCTTATTTAACAGCAAAGTCTCCCACACAATGGCCATTTATGCTTGGTAATTAGCAGCGTGTTTCAGGCTGAAGTGCCCTGCATATTTTTTTTGCCACACTGAACCGTCATTCCAGCTGTCACTGTGAAGTCAGTGCATACCTGCTTCGCATTTCTTAAGAGCCCTTTTAACGCAACCTTTTGTATTTGCTCCGTCCCCACATCGAAGCATTTACTGAAGGAAGCATGCAGAATCCCAGCTGCGGCTTAGCTATGCAAACGAAGGAACGAAGGAGCAGGAGAGTGGGGGGGGGGGGCTGAATTTTTTTACTTTCTCCTCTTGCATTGGGACCGTGAATAGTCATTTTAAAGGGTGGATTTAAAAAAGCAGTTTTGAGCGAGCATCAAAATTGACCCTGCATAAATGGCCAATCTGAACTTTCACTTCCCATTTAGGTATTCCATTTCCTCATGTAGCCTGTGGACATTAGTAATTTACGAGCTGGGGGCCTACTCCACCAACCCCACCAAATTCTCCCCCTCCCAGTATTTTCTATGCCTGAGCCAGCTGATTTCTCCTTCCCTCCTCCATTTCCCCTTTAACCAACATGCCACCGTTCTCAGTTTTCCATCCCTTTTGGAGCATATTCAGGTCTTATCATGCATTGTGCCCCACCCCCTTTTTTTTCTTTCAGTTAATTTTCAAAGGCACAGTTTTCGGAATATCCAGGGAGTTCCTGAGTATGCTTGTGAGAACCTGTAGTTCTGCGTTTGTTATTCACACATAATCTCATCCTGTTTACTGCTGAACATAGTGTGTGTGTGTGTGGGGGGGGGTTCAACCATCCTCCAAGTAGCCTTTCTCCAACAAGTGGTGCTTTCTCCAATGAGAGAGCCACAGTTTGGAGGAAGCCTCCATAGATTGGAGAAAGGCTTCTAACGTGAGCCAAAAGGAACAGTGGGGTATAAATATTTTTGTTCATTCATTTATTCATTCCTTCATAGACCTTGCTCAGTGGAGTGGTAGAATAGGGATAGGATAGGATCTACCCCCATTTACTATATTCTTCATTTTAAATTAAAATAGAAATGCAGATCCCACGAATGCATTGAAACAGAACCCTCACCTATGTTTCAGGTCATGGCAAAACCCTTAATTACTGAATGGAGAAGGAAGATTGATCCTTTACCTTTGTTGCTTTTAATTTTCCCTTCTTGATTAGCTTCTGTATTTTTCTCAGTGCTTTAAGCCTCTTGTTATATACTCGAACTGCATCGAATCCCACCTGGAGAGTGCACAGTTGAACAAAGGTATACTCAAATTGTTTCCCAAGAAATAAATACACTAGCTACAATCCAATGACATCAGTGGGCTTAAATGCACTTGACTCTGTTTTGGATTGTGGCCATGGAAAACAGAAAATGTTTAGAATTCTTACAGGCTACTCACCGAAGATCTGACACTGCTTCTCAAGCCATCAATGTTAGCATAAAAGATGGGACTTGAAAATCTGACAATCTTCACTCCTTCTGGTTCAATCAGCTGTTGTGAAAATCATTTTATATTGAAACAGGCATGCTCTAGAAACTCTATACCTGCCATTCTTGTCTGCGCTGGGTTACAAAATCCAGACCTTTCTCCCTAGGTTTTTTGAACATGTTTGACCACTTTGCTTGATTTGCAAATACTTCTGGCAAAACACCAGACATCCCTTCTCCTATGTCCCTGTGGGCATCTGTAACATCACAGATTCTCTCTCTCTCTCAGTATCATGTCATTGTCAACCACTTTTTATGGCTAAACAGGATGTAGACATAAAAAGTGTACCACATTACTGAAATAGGGGTTGTATATACATTTTTAAAATTAAGACACCTCTGTAAGTCTGTGAAGCAGACACAAACCTTTTAATTCCAGGTCATACCTTCATATTTGGGACACCCAAATTTCAATTTGGTGTAAAAACATTTACAGCACTGCCCATTTTTATATTTTTTAATTTATTTGTTTAGATAATTTTACCCCACTTTTCTCCCTAATGGAGACCCAAAGTGGCTTACAACATCATGCTACCCTACATTTTATCCTCACAACAATTCTGTGAGGTAGGTTAGGTTGAGAGAGAGAGAGTGGCTGGGGCCTGGACCTAACGTTAACCAGCAAACTTCCATGGCAGAGTTGGGACTCAAACCTGGGTCTCCCAGATCCTTGTCCAACACTCTACCACTATACCATGCTAATACCTGTCCTCCAGTAATAAAACATATATATCACATGTATTACCTGGAGAATTTATGTTGGCTTAAAGTGGTAAGCAAGTTCCACCATCCCATTCATAGAAAGACTTCTTACCCCCACTGTTACACTTTAATAATTTGCCATCATTACTGCAGGATGGTCTTTATAATAGGAGTACTAAGATGGAAGTTGCAGCCATCTCTTTTAAAAGGCTATATTCAGAAACTAGCAAGGTTCATCTAACTGGGCCTAGACTGGCGATTTGTACAGTGTATGGTTACCAACCTCCCAACAGGGACTAGAGATTTCCCAGAATTACGAGTAAACTCCAGACTACAGAGATCGGTTCCCATGGAGAAAATGAAAACTTCCCCAGCTGGACTCTATGGCATCACACCCTTGCTTACCTCCCTTCTAACCCCCAAACTCCACATTCCTTAGGCTTCACCCCCAAATCTCCAGGAATTTCCCACCTCTATCAGCATTCCTTTATTGATGTAGTAAACATATACAGAAATTAACTGTAGCTAACTATATAGATTCTGCTGTCAGAAAGTATGGATCACAGCATAAACTGTGTGGCCTGACATGCTTCATCCTGCAATAAACCCCTGACCAGTGTTTGTAATTTGTGAGAAACTGAAGATCATTTTGTGTTGTAAATTTCCACCAACCCTTAAAAGCAACACTACAAAACTATTTGTGCTATAATAATTTGTTGGAAAGTCTTACATTTTTGTATCTGGTGACCTTTTTATATATATCTGTGCCAGGAACACTGCCAAGTCTACCCCAGGAAGGACTAGGGAAAGAAACACACAAATATGAAAGTACATACCCAAATGTTATATAAATGCAGTTAGCTGCAAGCGAATGTTACTGAAATTTCTCTTAATCACCTAATAGCAAGATCCAATTTTGTGCAAAATGACAATACATTAATTTGATAGTACTGCATCATTTGAGGAGAGAAGGCAGCATGGTATATAGCCCGATCTCGTCAGATGTTGGAAGCTAAGCAGGACTGGTGCTTGGATGGGAGGCCACCAAGGAGGACTCCGCAATGGAAAACCACTTCTGCTTCCCACTTGCCATGAAAGGCCCTTGCTGGGATTGCTGTAAGTCAATTGTGACTTGATGACACATACATAAGTACAACATCCTTTAAACACTGTGATGTGAAATACCCCTCTTCCAGTTTCTTCGTTTTTGTGCACCACCACATTTTCTTACATTACCTTTCTTACAATTTTTACCTTCTTTCCTTAGGCCAGCTATGTAAGAGGAACCCAAAAGGTTTCAGAATTAAAACTCAGTGGTAGTATCTGCCCTTCTGTGCCTAGACCCAATACAAGTAAATACACATTTTGGGGTTTCTTTAGCATTTTAGAGAGCCCCATGGTGCAGAGTGGTAAGCTACAGTACTGCAGTCCAAGCTCTGCTCGCGACCTGAGTTCAATCCCCATGGAAGTTGGTTTCAGGTAGCCGGCTCAAGGTTGACTCAGCCTTCCATCCTTCCGAGGTTGGTAAAATGAGTACCCAGCTTGCTGGGGGTAAAGTGTAGGTGACTGGGGAAGGTAATGGCAAACCAGCCCATCCTAGTCTGCCTAGTAAATGTTGAGATGTGACATCGCTCCATGGGTCAGGAATGACTTGGTGCTTGCACAGGGTACTACCTTTACCTTTTTAACATTTTAGAACAATTTATACATGTAGCAGAAGCCTGAATGGTACCAATTCAGGCAGGGATTTTCATGGTTGAATACTGTCCCATAAAAACCCTCCCTTGACCAAGAAGAACAGGAGACCTTCTCAGACATTATGTTTGGGAAGGATCCAACAAGGTGTAGTAGATGCATGCACTACCCAGAATGCTTCAAATAGGAAAACAGGCATATTCTCTACTTTGGGTTGGAAAACTCCTAGTTTTGAGAGCAGTGCTTGAAGTGGATGGAGTTTGGGAAGGGGAGGGAGCTCAGCCAGGATGTGATAGCATAGAGCAGTGTTTCAGAACCTGGGGTTCCCAGCCCAAAAGTGGGTCACAAAGTCTGTGGAAGTGGATCCTAGGCTTTCACACTTTTATTGATTTGTGCAGGTTCTGTTTTTGTTTTTTAAGTGGATCACCATACTACGTAAAGTTGGGAATGGAGACCACCACAACAAACAAGGTTGGGAACCACTGCCATAGAATTGCCCACCGAAGCTGTCATTTCTGCAGGGGAACTCTTCTCTGTGTTATGGAGATCATCAGTAATTTCAGGAAAACTCCAGGCCCTACTTTGAGTTTGGTAACCTTACTTCTAGTAGAGATGGAATACTGGAAGCAGCTAAAGTTAATTGAAAAAATGGGGTGGGGAGAAATCAGCTTACTGAAGCCCCTAACAGCTTAGAAGGGGAGGTTTTTTAGAGATGGGATGGGATTTCTAAATTGTTTATGCCCCACACCATGATACCTCATGGGGTCATCACCCTGTTCCTGTATCTCACAGTAAAGTGGGCACTCCCCATTGAGACAGTGAAAGTAGCAAAATCCACAGACAAGGTAGGGGGTTTCTACATACTGAAAATGCTTTCCAGGTGTGTGAAGAAATATGGCTCCATGAATTTACTGAAGCAAAAAAAAGGGGGGGGGAACCCACACATTTGCCTAATGAGAACTTAATATACCCCAGAAAAAATGAAGGCAAGAATTTTCTCATCTCTCATCCTCCTACGAAAGCCTCTACAAATGTTAGCACAATAATTCTGGAACTACATGCTTGGAAATACCAGGATCATAATATTTAAAAGGTACTTACAACTGAACTCTCATTACAACCGTCAGCAGTGCAAACACCAGACCAGCAAGTAGACCTAAATCAAGTCCCAGAATGATAGATGCTATGCAGGTGAAGACCCAGATCAACTGAAATAGAAATAGCAACCAAAGGCTTGATCCCCCTCATAAACATTTTAGTATAAGACCTAATTTTCATAGACATAGTAAATCTATGTCTGGACTGTACCATAGTAAATCTATGTCTGGACTGTACTTCAAACTGGAGACCTGCACATGACAGAAGCATCTTTCATACCAGAAGAAAAAAAATCTTTCATGTAGAAAGCTAGCCTGTCAGGGGAAAAGATTCTTCTTTAGCACTGTAATCTAACCTCCCTGACAGGTTAGTTTTCTACATACAGAGAACTTTTCCATACAGGAGGAACATTCCATCATGACCCCCCATCTACAGTTCAAAGTGGAACAGTGCAGATACAGTGAGAGCTAAAATAGGACTATCATGAAGCTACCTGTAGGAAAAAACAGAATGTTTGACCTTTTAAAATTATCTGTGGCACGAGGCCCTAAGAAATGTATGGTCTTTATGGGTATTTCCTTGGTCGGTGGACAGAGCATCTCTATGTATCTACTGCCAGGATACAGATGACATGGTTCCCAGTAACATCAAACAGCACACCTATGAGTACCAAGTAAATATCATGGTGCTTCTCACCATATAGCGAGATACATTTTGCTAAAGTTCTGCTTTTTAAAAAAACGATCATGCTCTTCTATGTTTAACAGCAGCACATGAAGCTTTCCTTACCTCTTATGCCCATTCACCTGCTGAATTTCTGTACTCAAAGGCTGCTGTTAAAGGCACAGGAGCATATCTATTTAAACAATGGGTATCCATTCTCTCACCCTGACGTGGATAGCGCAGGCTATCCCGATCTCGGAAACTAAACAGGGTCAGCCCTGGTTAGTACTTGGATGGGAGGCCCCCAGGGAAGTCCAGGGTCACTATGCAGAGGCAGACAATGGCAAACCACCTCTGTGTATCTCTTGCCTTGAACACTCTATGGGGTCAGCATAAATTGGCTGCGATTAGCTGCTTTGGGTCCCCAGTGCAGAGAAAAGTGAGATATAAATATTTAAATAAAGACACAGATGCAGCAGCTTCCTCACTACCAGCAGGAGGAGTGTCATGGATCTCAGTTGCATGAGGCAGAGATTCCAGGGAGGAATTAGTATGTATATGTGTATGCATGCAAGCAATGTTCGGGATGTGTGTAGAGGGGATGTATTCTATCCGTGTTTCTCATACATATCTGCACGCATGAGTGTAGTAAGTCAGCTTAATAATGAGTAAGGAAAAAGTCAGAATGGGGTTTATTTCTTATACAGAGAGATTTCTGATCATGCTTAATCACAAAGCAAACCAGGAGTCCTGTAACACATAACAAAATTGATTCCAGCAGAAATGTTCCCGAGGCAGAGATCATTTCACCAGGTGCGCAAAGTATACAATTAGGCTGATGCACTGATATTAAATACTGCAAGCAACAGAAATGTAGTAGGGGGAAGATGTTATGAAGAGAAGCTAGTTTAAAACAAGATCCAATCAAAAGAGTAGTCACTCCACTCAGTGCCACGTAAAACTATAGTAGAAAGGGTGGAAAGAGGGAGAGTGGTGGACTGTTTCTCCATCTTGAATTATCTTTAGCTTGAGCAATAAATTAGATTACAAATTAAAATACAAAAATGCCCTTATCAGAACATAAGAAAACCCCATGCTGGATCAGACCAAGGCCCATCAAGTCCAGCAGGCTGTTCACACAGTGGCCCAATCAGGTGCACGGTGAAGGCCAGAAGAAAAGGAGATCAGCTGGCGATTCCACACTGAAAAGATTTTATACCAGCTTTTAGAGTCATCTTTCTAGGGTTGCCTGTTCTGAGCTCTGGGGGAGGGTGGAGCCTGGAAAGGATGGGGTTTGGGGAGCGGAGGGACCTCAGTGGTACGTCCTGTCTAAGGTCGGTTTTTTGTTTCCATTTTTAAAATTCTGTAATCCTAGTCCTATTGCATTGTCTATTAGAGGTCTTTGCTGCTTGATTGAATTTATTTTTATACTTTGTAATGCACCTTGTAACCTGCCTCATAGACCAAGCACACCACTTTAGAAACAAAACATTAAAGGACTTACAGCATCTGCTTTGCTCTCCCTCCACAAACGGGGGACATCTAGCACCTGCATGAACATCCCCTTCAAGTTGGCAATGACAACTGCTGCTAACACAGACTGCAAAGGGAAAAAGAGCAACAAACTATGTTATTCCAGGGAGGCACCACTGTATGTATGTAGGTGTGTGTGAGAGAGAGGGAGGGAGGGAGAGAGGGAATTGGTTCTTGTAGGTTATCCGGGCTGTGTGACCGTGGTCTTGGTATTTTCTTTCCTGACATTTTGCCAGCAGCTGTGGCAGGCATCTCAGAGACACTTTCCTTCAGTGTTACTCCTCTGAAGATGCCTGCCACAGCTGCTGGTGAAACGTCAGGAAAGAAAATACCAAGACCTCGGTCACACAGCCCGGATAACCTACAAGAACCAATGAACTCTGACCGTGAAAGCCTTCGACAATATAGAGAGGGAATTGTTGGAGGAGAGGGAGGGAGAGAGGGAATTGTTGGAGGAGCATGAGCAGGGCCGGTGCCAGGCTCTTTTGTGTCCTAGGCAAGGCTAACTACTTGCGGGGGGGCCCCCCCCATTGCAAACCAATTTTCAAAAACAAATGTTTTGTAGAAAAAATAAAAACACAAAACTTGAAACTGCTAATTTTAAAAAATGCCCCTCAGGTCAGTTCTGCGCCTCTTTGAGTTATGCGCCCTAGGCAACCGCCTAGTTCGCCTAATGGTAGCACTGGGCCTCAGCGTGAGGGAGTTTTTTATTTATTGAGGCAGAACCCAAATGTAACAGCAAGCTATAAAGTTGCAAATTTGTGAACAATCTGAAGTACAATCACAAAATACCTTTTGTAAAGGTTCAAGCAGCTTGCCCAAAGCAACAATGGCAATCAATACAATTCCAGCAGAGATTATTCCAGCAACCTGAAAAGGAGATGGTTTAAAAATCAAACAGATTTCCTCATAATGCATATTTCTTTAGTAGGCTAGTTTGGGTTTTCATGTACATTTTGTTGTTTTTAAAGGGACATTTAGAAACAATACAAACAAATGTCACAGTGCTAATGAAGAATCATGTACTGGTTTGAAATAAATTAGTTTTTGCATGCATATACCTAATCCAGACAGACTGACACATGTATTTCCCATCTGTGATAGCTTTTTTTTCTTTTGTTGGTCTTGATTTAATATGGAGATTATGGTTAGGTCATCTGAGCTCTCCTGAAAAAGCCCGCTTGAGCTGTCATTAGAAAACTGCTGATCTGGTATGCTCAGTGGGTATCCTGATCTTTCAGGTAATTGTCTCAAGGCTACCATATTTAATCTGGACTCAGATAGACAAGCAGCCTGAATAGCCCAGAATAGCCTGAGCCTGTCAGAGCTCAGCTATTAAGCAGTGTTGGTCATTGTTGGTATTTATAAACATTTGGATGGGAGACAACCAAGCAACAGCAGAGTGGTTATGCAAAGGAAATAAATGGCAAACAATGTGTGTTCATCTCCTGCCCTGGAAACCCTCTTAGGGGTTGTCGTAAGTCAGTTGTTACTTGATGGCACTTTATTATTACTATTACTGTTATTGTTATTCAGACAAACAAGTCAGAACAGTTATAAAACTATGGATCCATAATAAGTATTTCATTGAGCATTGCCCAGGAGAACTTCCCCCGTGATTGTCCCCCATGTTAAGGGCAGAAGGTGGTAGTGGTGGACTGTTGCCTTTTAAATTTTCAGTCTCAGGCACCAAACAGTCCTGGGCTGAACAACATCTTGACCTCTTCTTGTGCATTTTTTTCTCAGCCTGTTTCTGGCAAATAGGTCATCTGCATATTCTTGCATTCATACAATTTTTTAATACTGTCATATACCATCAAACACTTTTCCAGTGTGGGTTCTGGACCAGCAAGCAGAAGTGCCATTTCTGCCTGTGCTGATAATTCATCAAACCTGGTTAGCACAAACCAGAACTTGTGACAGCCAAGTGGAAACGGCCACTATGAATGTGTCATATGTTCACAACTGGACTTTTGAAAGTTGGAGATATAAGCCCTGACCCTGAATCCATCAACTGCTTTTATAGGGAGTTGTGTTTTAAAAAAAATAAAAAATAGGGTTTATTCAAAACCCCCAGTTTGGACTACAGTGTGGGGAAGGGGTTTAAAACTTTTCTCCAGCACTATTTTCCTGACTTGAAATGGATCCCAGGAGTTGCTTTTCACCCCACAAGGATAAACCGCAACTCTCCAAGACATTTCAGATCAGGAAAACAGCATGGGGGGGGGGGGTTATAACAATCTTTCTACCACAACATGGTATGTACAGGGGTTCATTCCCAGCATTGTAACTGTTTTGGCCCTCAGTAAGCAGACTATAAAAGGATGAAAGAAGAGGCTGTCCAGTCCTTTCCCACCTTAAATTTCAGAGAATAGATCTTCCATTATATGCAAAATAAGTGATCGCTAAAGGTCTTATTTTTTTTCCATTATATTTTAAATTAACTAACCAAAATGTCACAAGTCAGTGAGCAAACATTCTTTGCTTTTCTCATTTTGGTTTGTCCTAATAAAATATATTACCGTATATACTCGGGTATAAGCCGACCCGAGTATAAGCCAACCCCCCAAATTTGAGGCCAGAAAAGGGAATTTCTTATTGACCCGCGTATAAGCCGAGGGTCAATAAGAAATTCCCTTTACCGGCAATGCTGCCCCTGCCCCAGGTCGCCCTCCCGCCGGCCTCCCAGGCCCTCCCGCCCCACCCCGCCCCACCCCACCCCACCCCCAGTGCCATCCAAGGGGGGGAGGGGGAAGAGCCCCTGAACCCCCTACTTACCGGGAGACGCGGCGAATCGGCGGCGTGGCCTTCCTGGGCCGGCAGGAGGCCTTTCCAGGCCCCTGCCGGTCGGAGGAAGGCGCTTGGGCGCGTGGGTGGCGGCGGCGCAGCCGGCAGGGGCCTCCTGCCGGCCCAGGAAGGTCCCTGCCGGCAGAAGAAAGGCGCCCAGGCGCCTGGGCGGCGGCGGAGCAGCCGGCAGAGACCTCCTGCCGGCCCCTCCAGGACCCTGCTGGCAGGAGAAAGGCTCCCTGCCGCCTGGGCGGCGGCAGAGCGGCCGGCAGGGACCTTCTGCCAGCCCAGGAAGGTCCCTGCCGGCAGAAGAAAGGCTCCCGGGCGCCGGCGGAGCAGCCGGCAGGAACCTCCTGCCGGCCCCTCCAGGCCCCTGTCGGCAGGAGAAAGGCTCCCGGGCGAGGCTGTGAGCGGTAAGTTCCTCCCTCCCTCCTCCCTCCTCCCCCCTCCACTCTCCTACCGTATTGACCCGTGTATAAGCCGAGTTCGGCTTTTTCAGCCCTTTTTTTGGGCTGAAAAACTCAGCTTATACACGAGTATATACGGTACATTGCCAACATGGCTACCTGCAATCATCCTTTTTGACATAAGAGCCCTGCTGGATGAGACCAGTGGTTCATCTAGTCCAGCATTCTTTTTCACACTGTGGACAACTAGTTGCCCTGGAGGGCCAACAAAGACCACAGAGATCAAGGCCTTCCCCTGATGTTGCCTCCTGGCACTGGTATGCAGGGATTTACTTTAGTCATCATAGCTACTAGCCATTGATGGGCCTATCCTCCAGGAATTTGTCCAATCCCCTTTTAAAGTCATCTGTTGCCATGGAATCAGTGAATGCCACAATTTACAGTGCAATCCTAAGCACTTTACTTCAATAGAGTTAAAAAGGAGTAACTTCGCTTAATAATTTACTGCTATATTATTTGTTAAGTGAAAAACCTCATTTTATGGAGTCAAGGAAAGCAACATGCTGTTTCAGTATCTGTTTATAAATGCCACTTATAAAATCACTAATGGGGAAATGTCACAGTAATACGGGAATTACAATGATCTTTAATGGTAATCTCAATCGAGGACATTACCTGGGTTTTTCCACCAGTGCTTTCTTGGACTGCTGTGCGAGATAGCGCCGTTGTAGCAACAAAGCATGAAAAGGCTCCTGAAAAAATGTTGCTGATCCCAAAGGCAATAAACTCCTGGAAAATAATATAATGATGTAAACAAATATTTCTTTTTAAAAATAAAGTTTAAGTACATGTTTTCTTAATAATATGGCATTCCGAAACAAGTTCCTTTTGTGGACTAGACCTAGACAGAATAGCACAAGATTTCATATAACATTTTGTTGGAAAAATGTTGCAGATAGATCTACAGACAAAAAGAAATGCTGGTAAATATATTTATTTAAAATATTTATATATCACTTTTCAATGTGATATAAAGAAGAATTTTTAGTAACAGTATGAAGAAAAGGAGGAAAGTAAACACTGTTCGCTGTTTTACAAGGGGGGAAATTACAGTTTGTAGTTTACATTGTTTTATTTGTTTCTAGGCCTTGAATATTTCAGTTCTAGACACTGTACATAGAATTCTACAGCAGGACTATCTTTCATGCCTCCTCATACATGCCTTCCTATACACAGCAGATCTTTCCCCAACTCATGCGCATTCGTGCCTGATGAAGGGAGCTTTGATTCTCAAAAGTTTACACCCTGAAAATCTTGTTCATCTCTAAGGTGCTACTGGACTCAAATCTAATTGTTCTACTGTAGACCAACATAGCTACCATCCAAAATTTTCCCCAACTCTCTTTCCTAGTTTCAGAGAAAATCATACCACCTTTTGTGTCTTAAAATCCTATAATTGTTGCAAGTTACATGCTTCAGTTTTGTGCATCAGTTCAGTGGAGTTTTTTTAAGGATTATGACAATGAAGTGTAGCATTGCCAACTTCAGGTACTAACTGGAGATCTCCTGCTATTACAACTGATCTCCAGCCAATAGAGATCAGTTCACCTGGAGAAAATGGTCACTTTGGCAATTGGACTCTATGGCATTGAAGTCCCTTCTCTCCCCAAACCCCGCCCTCCTCAGGCTTCACCCCAAAAACCTCCCGCCAGTAGCGAAGAGGGACCTGGCAACCCTACTGGGGATCCCTGGTCTGTTTTTTTATATATATTTTTTTATTTTAATTTAGTTTTATTATTTTATAACTTTCTGCTTTTAATGGTTAGCCACCTTGATAGTACAGACAGAAAGGCAGAATATAAATTCTGTACATAAATAAATAAAATAATTTACGGGGGAGAAGAGGGGAACGACACTGAGTGCAAGGGACCACCAGTGTCATCTAGTCCAACCCCCTTGCCAATGCAGGAAATTCACAACTACCTCCCCACACACACACACAGTGACCCCTACTCCATGCTTCATTGCATGAGGTTTTCTCAATATAACATCTAAGTAACTTCAAATACAAAAATGTCTGCAATATACAGACAAATTAATAAAATGTTTTCCTCCATAGATAAATGAATAACATTTAGCTTTATTTCAAAGGGGCTCTTTGGCTCCACGTACCTGGTTTCCATCAATAGCGTAGTCATATTTAGTTGCATACACTTTGCCTACTGAGACAGCTATTGCATATGCAACAATAGCAATGGAAAAGGCAGAGGCCATCATATCGCCAAACATACTGACAGCTGGAGGTGCGGGAGGTAAGAATCTAAAAATGTTAAAGAAGTATGTGTATATATATCGACATGTGTGCACTCTACAAATACTATATAATTTAGAACACGCTCTTCGTTTTGCTTATCTTTTTAATTAACTTTTTTATTAATGCATTTCCTTACTTCACAAGAAAAAGAGCAATTTAGGCAAAAGTATATCACATCAGCCCCCTCCATGTTCTGCATAGGCTATACACTGTAAAAAAGATTCATTGTAGAAATAAGGATTCTGTCTTCTGTTTTCAGATGAAAATCATCCAACACAATCATGTATAACGTGAAAAGTATATGCTTGATAAACAGTCTGACATAAAGCCATGTTCAGTTGTTACAATTTGGTGGGCCAACCGAGCCATAAGAGAACTATGCACTCTGTATGATCCTCTTGATATGCATACTCGCCATTTTGTGTAAACAGGGAAATGCACATATTTCCCCACTTCAGTACAGGTTAACTAGAAGCCCAGATTTTTTATTATATGTGTTTGCATATACTGACACTAAAAAATATGTCCTTTGCCCTGTTCACTCAAAATAACAATCACACAGATCAGGAGAATTGTAGGTAGCACATTCTCCTGTTATGAGAGATTGAAGCACCAAAAGTGTAATGACTGAACAGAATTTAAATGAGTAGTGGGGACAGTGTTATTGATATGGTATGAACATATTTAGAGCTCTAGTTTCCTGCACCTGATCTTTGCCCCCTGCCCCAAAAGTATCAAAAATGGAGAATCTTCCTCTCTCTTTCCTATTCCGAGTGTCACTTCGACTTGATTTTTACCAGCACTCACAAGGAAATAACATATTAACCAATATACACCTTCTATGTGAATACCACACGATCGCCCTATGTACTTTGCCAATACCCATATATTAAAAGTTATATATTCAGCAGGCTTGTTATTGCCAATAATAGTAAAACATCAGTGTGTACTTAGCAACATTGGCTGCACTTACCCACTAGGAATACTTTTAACAATGCCTGCATTGTATTTTTTCTCCAGATCAACACCATATGAAATCCCAGCAGCTATGATTGTCTGGAATCAAAAGAAGTATCAGTCTGAATGTAGAAAACTGGCAGTGTTCCATTGCCCAACCAATCCTTTTTATTTACTCTTTGCTTACCACAATCACTTCTATAGGGATAGGGATAGGGATCTTGTGTCTGAACCGATCATTTATTTCCTTGACTACCATACAGACAACGATGGTCAACAAACCAGCAATGAGATCAGCAATGTTGGTGGTTCCAATGTTTTCAAATATTTCAACCAGCGTCTAGAGAGAAAGAAAGCGAATACAAAATAATTTTGTCCAAAAGAAAAGATAACACTATGGTCCAAAACATTGTGATACCTTCAGACAAAGTCAGAAGCTAATCTCTATCAGTTTAGGAACCCGTGACTGCAGTCCTATTCACAAAACTCATTGAATTTAATGGGACTTTGTTCCGAGTAAATGTGCCTGGGCAGCTATGAATTCTAAAAGAAAATAGCTTTGCAATTTTGTCTGTATGCTTTTGAAAACACAAGGCTCCAAAGTCTGATGAGCTAGATCATAAAATGTTGACAACTCCTGTTTAGGGACTTGGTTATTCTCACTTAAGATTCTGTGGTTTCTCGTTTGGAAAGGTAAAGTGCAGATACCAATGTTATCCTTTTATGTGTGAGAAAAGCCCTGCTGGATCAGACCAGCAGTCCATCTAGTACAGCATCCTATTTCATACAGTGGCCAACCAGTGGGGCAAAAAATCCCAACTTCACATATACACTGATGGGATCTGTGCTGGCGGCGACAGATCAAGAAAGGGTTCTTGGGGTGGTAGTGGATAGCTCAATGAAGATGTCAACCCAGTGTGCGGCTGCTGTAAAAAAGGCAAATTCCATGCTGGCCATAATTAGATGAGGAATAGAGAATAAAACTGTTGATATCACACTGCCCTTGTACAAATCTATGGTGAGATCACACTTGGAATACTGTGTACAGTTCTGGTCACCGCACCTAAAAAAAGAATATTACAGAGCTTGAGAAGGTGCAGAAATGAGCAACCAAAATGATTAGGAAACTAGAGCAACTGTCCTATGGGGAGCGGTTAAGACGCTTAGGGCTGTTTAGCTTGGAAAGGCGGCTGAGGGGAGACATGATAGAGGTCTATAAAATTATGCATGGTTTGGAGAGAGTGGACAGGGAGAAGTTTTTCTCTCTCTCCCATAATACTAGAACGCGAGGTCATCTGTTGAAGCTGGAGGGTGAGAGATTCAAAACAGATAAAAGGAAGTACTTTTTCACACAACGCATAGTTAAATTGTGGAACTCTCTGCCCCGGGATGTGGTGATGGCTGCCAACTAGGAAGGCTTTAAGAGGGGAGTGGACATATTCATGGAGGAAAGGGGTATTCATGGCTATTAGTTAAAATGGATACTAGTCATGCTGAATACCTATTCTCTCTAGTATCAGAGGAGCATGACTATTATATTAGCTGCTGTGGAACACAGGCAGGATGGTACTGCTGCAGTCATCTTGTTTGTGGCTTTCTGGAGGCATCTGATTGGCCACTATGTGAACAGACTGCTGGACTTGATGGGCCTTGGTCTGATCCAGTAGGGCCTTTCTTATGTTCAGTTACTGGGGAGGGTCAACAAACAAACCATAGAGGTCAAGGCCTTCCACTGATGTTGTCTCCTAGCACTGGCATCCAGAGGTTTGCTGCCTCCAAATAGGGACCATTTCTGTCACCATGGTTAGTAGCCACTGATGGACTTATCTTCCGTGATTCCGTCTAATTCCCTCTTAAAGTCATTTATACTTTTGACCATCACTATGTCCTCTGGCAGAGCTGAACTGATGCGGCTGTAGTCATCTCTGTCCACTGCACCCAGACAGCTTTTACTTGGATGTGTTTCATCACAGATACGTGTGCATGTATGCACACACACATACAACATTCAGTGATCTACATGTACTTACACAGAGGCTGTTGCTGTGACTTGAAAGAACCTGCAAGTTATTTATTTTGTCTGTCTTTAGTTTTAATTTGTTATATTTCTTAAATGCAGAGAAGTGTGATTTGTTTTGTCCCAGGCTCCCAAAAAGTACACAGGACAAAAGTTTCACATGTGCCCTGCCCCAACCATCAATCAATTTGATCAATTATGTAGGTACCAAACATCTGTATCATAGCTCCTCCTTCCCCCAGACATCTGATGGATGTATGAGCCTCTGTGCATTATAATCTCTAGAGCCAATATTTTACTATATTAGATGTTAAACTTCTAAATACATTCACACTTTTTCAGATCAATAGGCCTTAAATGCTTTGACAAAATTTACAACCAAGTAGGATCATTGCCACCACCTCCCTACCATCATCCCCCACCAAGGAGTGGCCCTCGCCACGTGTAATATGGGTGGGAGCCTCTGCTGCCACCAGAAGCCAGCTACTCAAGACCCAGATGGGGCAGGTGTAGCAACAGAAAGCCTGCTCTTCTTCTTCTCCCCCCCCCCTTTGAGGTGGTGGGGCTGTGGGTAGTTGGGGCTCCCCCAAGAATGGGGCTGGGCCAGCTGCCCCTGTTGTCCATTAGCTAAGACCACCTCGAGTACACTTTACGGCAACATGGAGATCTGATATCAGGTCTCTCCAATCCTAGTGTAACTGTCTAATCACAACACCACATTGGTTCTAATGGTATGCCATGGGAGGAAGGCCAATTTAGCAAGACACACTTACATAGATTATGGAAAGAACTCCGTTGTAGTTTTTGGTTGAAACATTTAAGACTATTTTCAGCTGTGAAACGAACACTTGAAAAGCAGCTGCAGTTGTAAAACCTCCAACCAGTGGATCAGCAAGGTATCTCACAATGAAACCAATCTGGAGAGCTCCAAGCACTAGCTGGATATTAAAAAAAACAACTCACAAAATTAATTTCTCAACAGTTAAGAAATGTAGAGAGCAATTATAACATACTTTAAAAAAACAGGTCTTACAATCCTTCGTGTAGGCTGATGCAAGAGTAAATTCTATTATGCTCTTCGAGCCAGTTTACTATAGTGTCATCCTTCTCAGTTTAAATCAATGGGCTTAGAAATGTGTAACTATTTAGGATTGGCCGTATTAGAAATTCAGCAAAATTACGTGGGGAAAACCTCTTCTTGATCAGGTCGCATGTTTTAATGCTTCCCCTTGGGATTTTTTTTAAACCCTTTGTATAGAGACAATTAGCATGTGAAGAATAAGGGTTCGACTACCCAGCTCTCTGACATGCAATTTTGCTCTGTACACAACTAGTTTGGGACAGATTAATATATATGCGAGCTTTCAAACTTGCAACCTGAAGTTAAGGCCCAGAAGCAACTTTACTACTTTATTCTACCCATAAATCTAATTTTGTGAAGCCTAAATAACGGTAGAAAGGTGGGGTATAAACTTTGTGAAATAAAATAAATTTAAAAATTCATATGTCTTGCCTACTCTATTTCAGTGTTTTCATAAACTCTTCTCTTAATTTTTATTTTATTAAATTTCTACCCTGCCCTTTCCTGGCACAAGTTGGGCTCAGGGCGGTTGAGGGAAAGAAGCTGCATTTAGGGAGATGGACTTGCCACAAGCTATATAGATCTTTCTAAAAGGTCCGGTCTTTTTTGTAAGGAGTCTTAATAGACTTGCTAACATCAACAAAAATGACATTTTCCCAGCAACTGACAGAACTTCCCACATTTGCAAGGTACCAGGACAAGCCTTGAAGTTAAACTTTTGATTGCAGAAGTAAAGTCTTTCCCCATTTTCATCCAATTAAAAAAATGTAAAAAAACTATAATAGTATTATCAAACTCAAACTGTGCAAAACTGTAAACATGATGCAAACACTTTTTTATTCTAATTATAACATTTTGAACATATTTTAGCTCTAGCTTACAGAAATAGGTACATGGGTAAGTGCTATTAAGCTCATTTTTCTTAATTTTTTTCCAGTTCTTTATTACTGTAGGAAAGCAAACACATTTTGAGACAATTTTAGGAAATGTTATTACCTGCATGATGCCGACCAGAAACGTGATGGTACTGGCAATTAGCACTCTCTCTGCATCTCTGGCTCCAATATCTATAACTGTTTTGTTCAGCCCTGTTATGTTACTGTTGACCGTGAGAAAATTTTCATCAGGAGCCATGCTCAGAACTACTGAGCCAACCATCAAACTGACCACAGGAAAAGGCCCTGTTCAAAGACAACTTACATTATATATAGAAATTGAGCTTATCCATTAGTATTCTCAAAAGCAGTTAACAATACAAAATAGTACCTTAGGGCCAAACTATATGTTATGGCATCCATGGGTCTGATCTGTGGATGCCAATTCCATTATAAAGCTGAACTCAGCCATTTTAAAATGGCATGAGAGCCCAATCCTGATTGGGTCGCCATGCAGTGGAAACGGGCGATCTTGTTTTCCTACTGTGCCTCTTTTCAAGTGCCAAAAAAACAATTTCAGCACGAAAAGGCGTAAGGGGGGAAACAAGATAGCCTGGTCTTTCCCTGCGGTGGGCCTGATCAGGATTAGGCCCTCATGGCATTTTTAAATGGCCAAGTTCAATTTTTAAATGGCTTTGGCATCCACAGGTCAAACTCATGGATGCTGTAATGTCTAATTTGGCCCTTATTTGGATGCCACCATTTGGGTCCCTCAGAGGATTTCTACAGGCAGAAAGGAGGCATTTTTTTGCTGATTCTTCCCTCACACTGTAGAGATCCAGGTCCTCTACAAGCTATTCCTGGGGGTGGGGGGCAGTTCCCTAGGAGAAGCATTTAATGGGGCATTTGGGGTTGCAATGGGGAGGGGGAGGCAAGAATGTCATGATCCACTGAGGAAATCTCTTCTGTGGGCTAACCCCGTGTGTACAGCTTTAGCAATAGACTTCAGTCTGAACTAGGAGTATCCTGCTATTGTGTCTGGGCCTGAATAAATCCAATGGATTCCATTGGCAGAGGGCCAGAGGCTGCGTAACTGACCCTGATACTAATTGCTGGATTCCAGCACTAACATGGGAAGAGGACACAAGTATGAAACACATACCTGAAAATGATCCCTTGGCATAGAGCAGAATTCAGAAACCCTAAGACTATGCCAACATAAAAGCCTATGGTAGCAAATTCAGATTCAAAAAGACTTAACACTTAAATATGAACATCTTCAAAGAAGGATGGTGTTAAAATTAGAAGTATATAGTTACCAACTGAGATGTGTCTTGATGTTCCCAGAAAGAAGTATGTCAGGATGGGGAAAAAAGCAGAGTAGAGGCCATACCCAACAGGGACTGCAACCAGCAATGCATAAGCCAATCCTGAAATATCAAATAATTGAGGATTTTAATTTTTCATTTTGTAATGGACTCATTTACATCTATATCCAGCTGCCCTTGTTGCTAGAAATGCATTTGTCTTTCTACTCGTAGGCATAATCTGCATTTGTTCCATATCTGAGATTTTTCTGCACAGAGGAACAAACCTGAACTATATCTCCAGCTGGACATCTTGATTTTGTAAGCAGTCAACCCTCTGTGGGATCCAAACATTCAACCTGATCCCAGTCATGCTTACTCAGAAGTAAGTATCATTGGTTCAAATGAATTTGCACCTAAGGGCTGCAGACTTAAATCTGGAAAAAAGCCTTAATCCATCTAAATCTGTGCTAGGCTAATCTTCCTCAAAATATTTTCACCTTTCTAATGTGCCTTGGCTGAAAATTATGATGATGCTTTGCAAAATGCAGTAATGGGCAATGCTAAGAGAACGGCTATAGTAATATGTTGGTTCCTTCTGAATGATTACAAGGATCTACTGATTTTCCAAAGGACCACTGAAAAGTTTTAAAACACAGGGGGGAATTATTACTTACAATGAGCTACAGTTATAATAGCCCTGGCAGAGTTATTTTTATTGCTTTCATAATTACAATTACAATTCAGTAAGAAAATATCCCAGTCTTTATCTTGTTTTATCTGGCTAAGGGCCGTAAATAAATTATCTATCTAGCTATCTATCCCAGTCTCTTCTTACCTTGCAAAGTAGCCACAAGTCCAGTACTGACACCAGAAATTACATCACTGAGAAGCCATTCCTTAACCCTGTATTTAGGCAGCCACTCCAGAATGGGGAAGAAGGTCTTGGTTATCTGAAGGGCTCTTTTTTTGGAACAGCTGCCAAGGACAAAACATTACATTGCTAGAGCTGGACACTCTGAGGCTTTCTGCTTTTCTCCACCTCCATATTTTGATCAAAGATTCTTTCAGTCCCCAAATGCAACTTTCACCTTCCCCACAGGAAGCATGATATATGTCACCTGCAAACTTTCTGTGCTCGTTCCCGGAGAGTTCTAGATGGTCCCTGAATGCTCTCATTATCCTTTTGGAAACTTGGTTCATTGTAAATGGGACGGGTGACCACATAGCGTCTGAGATCTGGGAGGGATCCATCAGTCCCACCACCAGCTGCCATGCCCTCATCTACATGCGAAGGGGAAAAAAATCAGAAAAGAGGCAGCATTTGCAAAGCACACAAGTGTCCAAGGCAGTCAGCCATTAATTATAAGGCTACCTCTGCACTTATCCTACACCTGGAACGTCCAGGTGAATTCAGCCAAAGTCTGCTGAGCACCGTGCTTCTTCCTCTGTCTTGGCTGCAGAAGGTAATCAATAACAGCCCCTTTTTCATCCACAGGATCCCCAATGCAAGCCTCCCTCCCTCCAGTAGTTAACTATGAAAACCTGGGATTTCCCACTCATTACAGATGTTAACTGTGAACTGTATGCACTTTTCTTGATTAGATTTAATTTTTCATATTTACATTTCACACAGTAGGACCCACATTTCATGGCCCCTGTTGTTTGTTCCCTCCCATCCCTTCTATATAAAAGGTTTGCCTAATGAGGAACTACTAAATTGCATCCGAAGAAATGTGCTCAAGTCCAACAAATCTTATGTTGGAATTAGAAATCATTCTTAGTATGCAAGACCGCACTACATTCTAGAAGCTCTGAGCTGGATGGCCCAATCTTGTCAGATCTCAGAAGTTAAGTAAGGTTGTTCCTGGTTAGTACTTGGATGGAGGAAGTCCAAGGGTGCTCCACAGAAGCAGGCAATGACAAACTACCGCTTGTTTCTTGCCTTGAAAATCCTACAGATTCACCATAATTCAGCAGCAACTTGATGGCCCTTTACTCTAACAACCCAGTAGTGTTTTAAAGACTAACAAAATTTCATTCCTGTTATTTTGTTTTTGTTTAGTTATTTAAATATTTATATCCCAACTTATTTCCTTAGATTCAAGGAGGTTAACAATGCAACACCAAGCTGCAAGGACACAGAAATGTAAGAGTCCATGAAGTTATAAAAGCAAATCACACATTAAAAATATATAGGTTAAAACGCATAGATTAAAATGCAGCCAAATCTGCTAGAGCATTTTAACCCCCCCCCCACCCCTCCAAATGCCCTCTGAAACAGAATTATTTTGCAACCCTTCATGCCATAAAAACAATCCTAAAAGAGAGTAACTGACACATCCACTAGATTGGATTTTCTAAAGTTACTTTTTAAGGTGCCACCAGACTCCAGGAATCTAGCGGCACTTAAAAGGCTAGAAGGGTTTACAGAAGCGCATACACATATTCCAGGGATTTTTTAAAAATGCATCTGACTGCAGGCTTTACGTCATGAAAACTTAGGTTTAAATTTTTAAAAAGATAGTCTTCAAGGTTCTACCAGATTCCAGGAACGTAGCGACATTTTAAAAACGAACAAGAGGCGATCTCCGCATAAACCCAGTCTACCCTTTTCATGCATCTGACGAAGTGCTCAAATCCACACCAAAAAATATATGCTGAAATAATAGATATATTTTTTAAAGGTCTTGAAGGTGCCGCTGGACTCCGCGAGTCCAGTGGCACTTTACAGACTTGTATCCCAGAGAACAAATATGCCAGAATGCTACGGCATGCGTCTAGTCCAGGGCAGTTTATGCCGGGGCCCAGGCCTGTTAGTTTTGCAGGTGCCCCAGGCAGGAGCTTCCCGTAGGGAGACTGCGGCTGCCAACGCCTCGTGCCCCGGCGCCCTCGGCCAGCCGGCCAGCTTGCTGGGCAACAGAAGACCCCCGCAGACGGAGCGCCTGCGACGGCCCACGAGCCACAGGGGACGTTTCTTCCCCAGCCTGCAGGGGAGAAGCGGCACGCGCGGAGCGTCGAGGCACCGACGAGTGGAAGGCAACGCTCTCCTCAGGTTCTTTGGGGCCATCCTCCGTGAGCCCACCCCCACCCACGCACCCACCCCCAGCGGCCGGCCGCCTGCCTCTCCTTGCTCACTCCCTCCTCCCCCCCCCTCTCGCCTCAGTTTGCCTCCCGCCATGTCCCTCCCAGTCAGCACCCGCCTGGCGGGTGGGCGACGGCCACCCGCCAGCGTCTCGTCCCGCGCCCAGTCGCGGCAACGCTGTCCGACTACAGGGCCGAGGAGGGAATCGTGTGCCTCACCTGAGCCCAACGCCCCGGCCAGGGCGGGCAACCCGGAGGTGACATTTATACGCCCCAAGCCAGCCCCAGCCGCTTTCCCTTTATTTACAGGGAAACAGAGGGCGGCCTGGCGAACGCGCCCCCCCCCCGCAGGAGCCGCACGCGGGCCCTGAGGGTAGGCGGGGGGCGGGGAGGTGGAAAGGAGGAGGAGGAGGCGGAGAGGGGCCCCTGCTGGATCTGGCAGCCCTTCTTCGCCAGCATCCCACTTCACACAGCGTGCTGGAATGGTCGGAGGAGGACCTGGCAGCCCTGGATCGAATGGATGCCCACCCTGCCGTGCAGGCTTGCTGGGTGATCTTGGGCCAGTCGCACACTTTCAGCCTAACCAGCCTCATAGTCTAACCAGCCTCATAGTCTTCTCCTTCTCCTCTGAAGGTTAGCTTCAGAAGGAGAAGAAGAGCTGGTTTTTATAGGCCGACTTTCTCTACACTTAGGGCTGCCAACCTCCAGGTAGTCAGCTCAGAGATAACTGTATGAAGCGGACACATAAATAACGTGTTTAAACATATATTCAACCAAAGTGCAGTGATACACACAAGAAACACATACAACTATGTACACAAATATACAATACTTATTCCAATGCAATCTTTGTGCAAAAAGATTTTCTGTTGTAGCAGTAGTTGTAGAAAAGTTCTTTAAAAGGTCCATAAGGTACTCTTTTGAAGATTTAAGAGTACCTTATGGACCTTTTAAAGAATTTTTCTACAACTACTGCTACAACAGAAAACCTTTTTGCACAAAGATTGCATTGGAATAAGTATTATATATTTGTGTACATAGTTGTATGTGTTTCTTGTGTGTATCACTGCACTTTGGTTTAATATATGTTTAAACACGTTATTTATGTGTCCGCTTCATACAGTTATCTCTGTGCTGATTTCGAAACCTTGTGGTAATAGCGCAGGAGTGCTCTTCTTTTTTGTGGTTTGCTAACCTCCAGGTAGTAGCTGGAGATCTGCTTTTACAACCGATCTCCAGCTGATAGAAATCAGTTCCACTGGAGAAAAAGGCCGCTTTGGTAATTGGACTCTATGGCATTGAAGTCCCTCCCCAAACCCCGCCTTCTTCAGGCTCCGCCCCAAATAACTCCCGCTGGTTATGAACAGGGACCTGGCAACCCTATCTACACTTAAGGAAGAATCAAACCCCCTTACAATCCCCTTCCCCTCCCCACAACAGACACCCTGTGAGGTAGGTGGGGCTGAAAGAGTTGTGACTAGCCCAAGGTCACCCAGCTGGCTTCGTGTGTAGGAGTGGGGAAACAAATCCAGTTCACCAGATTAGCCTCCGCCGCACACTTGGAGGAGTGGGGAATCAAACCCGGTTCTCCAGATCAGAGTCCACCGCTCTTAACCACTACACCACACTGGCTCTCCACGCTGGAGGAGAGAATGCTGTAAGCTGCCTTGGGTTCTCATTGGGGGAAAAGGTAGGGTATAAATGAAGTAAATAATTAAATGAATGTAAGCTGTTTGGGGTCCCCATTGGGAAGAAAGGCAGAATATACATGAAGTAAATTATAAATAAAAGTAGGAGCCCAACAAACGGCATAAAGGCCACGTCCCTCCACTCCCCTCATGATGCCACCTAAGTTTCAAAGGTTAACTGCCCCTGGATATGGAGGTCCCCTTTAGTCATCACAGCTAATAGCTGCTGCCAGACCTGAAGGGGTACTCCTCTTCCATTCTTCCATTCTTAATCTGTCCAGTCCCCCTTTAAAGCTATCTATGCTTGTGGCCATCAATACACCCACTGGCTATGAACACCATAGTTTAATGATTCGTTGAGTAACGATAATGAGTATGCAGGCCTTAAAGCTGAGCGAGCGGTAGTGGGGGAAGGGGGTCAGTTTGGAGATTCATGGGTGGGTCCCTAGCTCTGAAGGCTTCCCTGACCGAGAAAAACATGCTGTGTGGCATCTTAAAGACTAACAATGTTTTTTTGTATTCCAGCATAAGTTTTCATGGATCAGAGACTGCTTTTTCAGATGCATTCATTTTATGTAAGAACGTTTTATGTAAAAACAAAACCTGCCTGGGTCAAGAGACCATAAAATACAGTGTGAAAATATAATTCACACAAGGTGAAAAGCTGGTGAGATCTAATCATGAAAACAGCGAATACCACTGATTAATGATGTCCTTAATAGGACTGTAATTGGTTGACACCTGTAATGAGTCATAAATCCCTGTTCAAGCTTTGGAAGTGTGACACTTTCTAATAAATCCTAAATAAGCAATTTCATGCTGGATTTTCCCTTTGAAATTATTTTGCTAGAGAACTGTGACTTTTAGGTCAGTAACAAGAACATTCAGGGAGAATTAATGTTGCTCCCCCCTCCCCGTTTCTGAACATTTCCATTTTAAATGTCACATTTGTGTCCATTTACTATGTTGCGTAGTGATGGGCCTTCTTGTCCTATGAAGACAGCAGAAGGATTCTTGTTGATACACGATGGCTTATATCACACTGGAGGATGAACAAGAGGATGAGCCCCACATCATGACCAATGTCTGTCATGACTGATCATCTTCTACCCTGCCCTGGACAGCTTCATGACATTCTAAGCTGCACTCTTAGCTTGAGCAACATAATGGCAAATCCTTTTAGGACAGGACAGGGTCTGGTATAAACTGAAGTCTGATTCAAGCTGGCTCTATGCATGCAGCATCACAGACTTCTAGAATGGGCTGTACCATTTCACACTCTGAAAGGGTCAAATTCTGAATGTTCCCCATATAAAAACTCTGCAGACAAACAAGAAACACGTCAAGGAGAAAGATTCTATACCAGTCTTTCATATGTTGTGCTAGTTTTCTACCTACAGGGAATGGTTAAAGTTGGGAAACTCTCCCCTACAATCTGTACAGACCATTCTATCACCTTAGCACTCTGTCACCTCATTACTGCCTCGTTCTCCTGCATGTGTAGACCTGGACTTACATACAAAAAAGAATGAAGTGCTAAAATGATGAGTGTGGTCAAGTGGACCCCACCTCTCCAGGCTACAGGCAGAAGATCACATTTTGGAATGTTCCCCCATTTTTAAAACTCCTGGCAAACAGAAAGCCAGCATAGCATGCAATGGTAAAAGCTTTCTCCTTGTGGTGCTACATTTCTATTTACATGGAATTGTTTAATGTACATTAATGAAAATGGAAAGCACTAGATCAAAACACATTTGTGAACTTATTGTTTGGCATGCCAACCTTACTAGAATTGTTGAATCAAAATAAGTCTTTAGGATGGCATGCGCTGAAGTCACTATTGCCCCGCTTCCTCTCTGTCCTCACCAGTGTTATACCAACTCCCCCTCCCCTGTGTGATACCACTTCAGAGAACTGAGGATGAGTGTTCCTTCGTGGTGTTGATATTGGTTCCACTGACGCCACTGATCCAATAGCAGGGCATCTGCAGAGATACCTTTGCACCTAACCCTTGATGTAAAAGTTACGGTCATAACTAGATCATATATCATGATATTTTATTGCCTACCTTCTTTACTGATATTTTCTTCACATTTATGTGCTCCTCTCCCATCTCTGTTCTTGATACAGAGCACATGGTAGTGGAAATGATAGTAAACCATCTTGGGGTTTGTTTAAACAAGTCAAGATAACAATTGAAAAAAATATATATAGCACGTTTGGGCAGTACTAATAAGTGGTATGTTAACAGATCCTTCAGTGCATTTGTGGATGTGAGTGACCCCACAGTTGGGACCACAGGAGCCAGGGAAATGAGATTCTGGACGCTTAACAGAGCCAGGGAACTGCATGGCAACAACCTGGATAGAGCAACTTCCTTTACAGAGTTCTTTATTCCAATGTCCTCCTTACAAGATAGCATGTGCTACCTCTGCCCCATGCCCTGAAGTAATAATCTGACAATTGTTTAATATGCTGGTATTATCCCTAAGTAAAAAAAGAATGATGCTTGCATGCTGGACAAGACCTTGACCAAATTGGATTCATGAAGCACCTGATTCCCTGCACAAACTGTTTACTGAAATAATATTTCCCTTGCTCTTGCTGTTACCTAGTGTTGTCAACACTTTGAAGTTAAATGAAATGTTGGCAGTGATCCCACAGTGGAAAACAAATTGCCCTCTATCTCTTTCTTTTATTTGTTTCTTATATGATGAACCCACCAATCATCTGCAGGCTGAGAGGATGAATGAGAGACAGGATCTCTCCCTACATATGAATAGCTGGTAGCCAAGTCGGAGCATCATTGTGATAAGTACAATTAATCAAACACAATTAAGTAATCATTAGGTAGCAGGAGAAAGAATATGGTGTCTTCCACACAATGATGGAATTTTGTGGTTTTGTGCTGCAGATAAAGCGCAGCAGCAATGGGGCTTCCACATGGTGGGTTTCTCAGCAGATTCCATGCCCTGATCCCTCAGCAGCTGCCACCCCTCTCCCCTGGGCCACCAGGGATTTCACAATCTTTTTAAAAAGCACTAGAATATAGTTATATCAATGTACCTTTGTCACTATAGGTGTATCAAGTTCTCTGAATTCCCACCTTTCATTTAAAGTCCATTTGGTTGCAAAGAGGAGGAGGGGGAGGAGAGTTGGTTTTTATATCCCACTTTTCTCTACCTTAATGAGTCTCAAAGCAGCTTACAATCACAATCCCTTCCTCTCCCCACAACAGGCACCTTGTGAGCCAGGTGGGGATGAGAGATTTCAGTGTCACTGAGGAGCTCAGTGGCAATTGGCCGCCAATCCCAGCAACCCTATCTACAAGGGTTATCAGCCCTGAGTTCAATGTTTTTGGGAAGCAGGATCACCACCCCAGCCCCGCTCCAAAAACCTTCCGCTGGTAGAGAGGGGAACACTACTTTTGGAGGACTACATAGAAATAACTATATATGGTTTGCTTTTCACCCACAGTAGGAAAACCATGGCAGGGAGGAAAAGATGGAACACACATGAATAGGGTTGTCAATTCTGGCTTGGGAAATTCCTGGAGATTTGGGGGGTGGAGCATGGAGCAAGGGGGTGGAGCATAGGGAGGGACCTCAGCGAGGTATAATGCCATACAGTCCACCCTTCAAAGCAGCCAACCTGCCTCTGTCTTCTACTTGTCTTCAGCTTTCCCTCCTTCCTTCTCCCTGGCAGCCAAGTTGTGTAGTGCTAGTTGCTTGGCCAAGCCCAGCTGTGCAGTGCCAGGTGAGATGGGTGAACCCAGTTGCATGGCTCTAGCTGGGTCCAGTTGCACAGTGAAAACTTGCAAGGACTTGTGTGGGGCATCTCACTTTCCTCTGTAGCCCCCTCTCCACACTATTTCCTCGTTCCCTCCTCTTGGCAGCCCCAACATCCCCAACTTTCCCTGCTTCCTTCTCTTTCCCACTCACTAACCAACCAACCTTTTGTCTGCCCCATCTACAGCTTACTATTTTTTTCATTTATATCCTGACTTTCTCCACAATGGGACCCAAAGGAGCTAACCATTTTCTTCTCCATTGTATCATCTCAACAACCTTGTGAGGTAGGACAGACTGAGAGTGTGTAACTGGCCCAAAGTCACTCAGCAAAGTTCCATGGTAGAGTGGTGATTTGAACTTGGATCTTCCAAATCCTCATCTGAAACTCTAACCACTACACAATACTGACCATTGTGAGGTGGCTGCTGTTAAACACTAGCAAGCAGCAGGGCCTGAGTGAGTCATGCAAGTCGTGTGGTATCAAGTTGCCTGGTGGTTGCTGCCAGGCCTGGCCCCAATGTGTCCTCCCTCAAAGGCCAAAACAGCCATGTCCCCTCTCCCTGCCATTTACTGACAGAAGCCAAGGCTTTAAGGCTGGCAATACTATTGTGGTTGCCTAGCAACAGTCACTGAGGGCATTTGTTTCTTAAAGATTCAGACACTGCTTCTATCATTTTGAAGGGTTTAACCTCCCCCCAATGTATTTGTTTTAGAGTTCAGATTTTTCTGCAAACCTGGGGCTTTTCTCAGGTTTGTCCAACAATGTGTCTCATCTGTCCATAGCCCCTAATACTGGATTTAAGTATCCACTGATGCGGTCATGTTGAGAATTAAGAATAAGCCCCAAGTGCTATACATGCATGCCTTGGTTTCTCCTTTTTTTAGTTCCTGTTAGCTTAGTCACTGTTTCTGTGAAGCACAAATGCAAGAGGGTGTTGTATGTACAGTAAATGTAAAGTAGAAAATACCTATACTACAGACGATGCACATATTTAGTAGAAACTACAGTTGGAATGAGATGAAAGAACCCATTTTTGCGACAGGAACAGCTGAATGCAAATGTCTATATAGTACATTATTCCACAGAACACAATTACAAGCATTTTCTCTCAAGCTTTTCCCATTTAAGCTAATAATAATGGCTCACTAACTTAAATAAACTTGCCTTGGACTCTTTCCTAGTAGACAATGCTTATTGCATATACAAGAGGCTGAAAAAGGCAAGATGTTATGATGGGCTATATTATCCAGCTAGAACAAGTCACCTCCTTCTATGTCTTTTGAACACGAGAACATAAGGAAAGCCATGCTGGATCAGACCAAGGCCCATCAAGTCCAGCAGTCTGTCCACACAATGGACAACCAGGTGCCTCTAGGAAGCCCACAAACAAGATGACAAGCAGCAGCATCCTGCCTGTGTTTCACAGCACCTAATATAATGGGCATGCTCCTCTGATACTGTAAAGAATAGGTATGCATCATGACTAGTATTCATTTTGACTAGTAGCCATGGATAGCCCTATCCTCCATGAACATGTTAAAGACTTCCAAGTTGGCAGCCATCACCACATCCTGGGGCAGGGAGTTCCACAATTTAACACGATTGCCTTATGCCATATCTGACCATTGGTGCTCCTTACTCAATATTGACTACTCTGACTGGCAGAAGCTCTCCAGGGTCGCAGGCAGAGAATGGTCCATTTCCAACATGTTACCCAAGATTTTTCAATTGGAGATGCCAGGGACTGAACCTGGGACCTTCTGCCTGCAAAGCAGGTGCTCTAATACAGAGCCAAATGATGCTCTTTCCTATTTTTTTCTTTGGCTTTGTTGAATGTTGCTCTCACCCAATGTCCAAGTTCCCAAAACTGGATTTTTCAGGGAAAAGCAAGGGTGGCACAATTTAAAAAAAGAATTGCCCAGAAATTGCAAGTTAAAATTTTATGCAAATGTTAACTTTTCCTTTTTTTTGTTCCCTGTATCTCTAGATTAGTAAACTGTATGACCAGTACTATATAGCACCTAACAATAAGAAAAATTAATTCTGTTGAAAAAAAGATCAGTGAAACGTATGAATAAATGTGTTTGGAATTAAAGGTAGACAGCAGGATATAGATAGTAATATTTATGAGTAAACAGAACCATTTTAATAAGCAAACACAAGTAATCTCTCCAGCATTAACTGACAAGTTCTTGATGCAGCCCTTCGTCTGCTTTTTTTACTCTTTGGAACTTTTTAAGATATTACAGCTGCTGAATAGCACAAGTCAGGCAGTACATTTGTCCTGACTCCTGAAAACTCATACTTCCAGTTCAAATCTATGGCCTACACTGAAGATGGCAGAAAGTTACAAATGTGACTGTTATAGAGACATGACGGTAGGGCAGTTTTCCAGCTTTAATTCATATTTATTTTTTCATTATGACAATATTCTTGAAATCTACCTTAATTTTAGGCCATTATGAACTGCCTAGGGAATATGTGTAGGAGAAACTTTCTGAAATAGCTACTTATGTAGGGCAACCAGAAAGGAGGTTTCTTGGAGGGCAACAGAAGGGTGGTAACGGCTTTCTATATTTCTACAGTCTGCCTCATGACTGCACCTTGGGAATGAGACAGAGTGGCAGGCAAGCTTCAACCTCTAGTGGATCAGTTCTACCAAGACCTTCAGGCAATCCCTCACCTTCCATCTACTAAATGTTATTGAGAACAAAGCAACATAACAATTATTGTAGGTCCTTAGTCATATCTGCAAAAATCTAGAGTTTAAAAATTCAGAAGGTATATTCTTATTGGCACCCAAAAGTAAAAACTGTTTTTTGGATACATAAGGACTGGGATATGTTTTCACCAGCAGGAACTTCTGCTGAAAAGCTGGAGGGTGAGAGATTCAAAACTGATAAAAGGAAGTATTTCTTCACACAACGCATAGTTACAATGTGGAACTCACTGCTCCAGGATGTGGTGGTGGCTGCCAACTTGGAAGGCTTTAAGAGAGGATATGTTCATGGAGAACTAGTAAATGGGTACTAGTAAAAATGGATACTAGTCATGATGCATATCTATTCTCTCCAGGATCAGAGGAACATGCCTATTGTATTAGCTGCTGGGGAACACAGGCAGGATAATGCTGCTGCAGTTGTCTTGTTTGTGGGCTTCATAAAGGCACCTGGTTGTCCACTGTGTGAACAGACTGCTGGACTTGATGGACCTTGGTCTGATCCAAGGTCTGCTGCCCTACCACCGTTTGTGATGACACCATATAATTTAGCATGTTCATTTTTAGAGTGAATTGGATCCAACTAGCCTTTCTGCTAGTGAAAAAAAGAGGAGGGAGTCATCTTGGACCATCAAAAAAAGCTATCTAGGGCTCATGGGACCTATATGGACAAAAGCCATGGAGGACAGGTGCTGAAGTAAGGAGGAAATTGGATAAGACTGAGCCAAAAGGCCAGCCCCATCCAGCCCTGTAGATTTAATATTCTCACAGTACAATCCTGAACAGAGTTATCCTTCTATGTCCACTGAAGTCCATTGGCTTAGAAGGGTATAACTCTGATTAGGACCGCATGGTTAGTTTCTAAGTCTTGTCACACAACTGAGACATAGAAATACACTCCCCTCCCCTGAATTGTCAACTTCTTTACTGGACATTAAAAGATGAGCAGTACAGTTCAGAGGTTAGGTCCATACAGGACCAGTTTATTACTCTGTTATATAGCATGAAAAAAATCAAACATTTGGTTGCAGGGTTTCAATTAATTAACTGTTTCAGTTGCATCCAATTCCAATTTTCATTCTTTTTAAAAAAGAATATAAACATAAGGCACTTTGGGCATCTGTATTTAGAAGCAGTTTGAAGTTAATTGTAAAAAATGATTTTTTACAAAAAGCATCAGTTACTTTCTCATACAATTTCCTAAAGGTAGACAAACTATTTAGTTTTTTATACACAGGAATAGTTTTTGTAGAGTTTGTGATGTAATTATTTTTATTCTACATGAACGTCATATGTATGGAAACCCCTGGTCAAAGTAGATTCAGTTGGTTTTACTGATCATTAATCCCAGTTTTGTAAGAACTAGATGTATCAGTTACACATTTAGAAGGACAAAGTAGGCAATCCTTTTATTAACAATTCAACAGTTAATAAAAACGGGAACCAAAACAACACATACACAAAAGTTAGCCTTTCGACTGCAAGTAATAAAGATTTGGTAGGGGACACGAGTATGAGGTACCGCATAATTGGCTTCTATACAATGGCACTTTGGTAAGTTAAACATTTGTCAGAAGTACAATCCACAGAACAAAACAAAACGATGGCACAAAATGTACACAAGTTCTTGTATATGTGAACTAAATAATATATTGTGGATTGAAATAAATTTTATAGAGTGGGAAAGAAAAATCCAAACTATGCAGTGATATGACTTTTATAGCATACTAATCTATGTGATGAAATGCACAGTGCATTCAAGTCTATTTTGATGCTTTTTACTGATTGCCTCACACAGATAAAACTCATATGGATAAAACATGTGCCACTATGGTCTTTTATCCATGGCTGTTTCACTCGCCATCACCCCTCCAATGACTTCGGGTCTTTGTTTGGATTATGCATGCTGTTTCCAACTGTCAGAGGTTGCCTTGCTCTCCCCCCTGCATTTCCTCACGTTTTGCCCGCATTTTCAAATTTGAGATAAAATAGGTCCCTCAAAATGTGGGGAAAACGTGGGGAAACGCAGGGAGAGAGCAAGGCGACCTCTGATGGTCAGAAACAGCATGCATAACCTAAACAAAGATCTCAAGTAGTCGGAGGGGTGACGGTGAGTGAAATAGCCATGCATAAAAGACCTATGCTTGTTTTCCTAGTGACCAATTTTAATGGCATTCCTGATGACCTCTAGCAAGGTGGACTAACTCAGCACCATTTCATAGTTTGATATAACTTTGACATCTTCTTGCACATGGCGAATAATAGGTGATGCTGTGTCATCCTCTTGACTTTGTTTCAGTGAAAAATATAGAAAGAAGCTGCCTCTTCAAATGGAAATTTCCACCATAAAATATTTCCGGACGAGATTACCAAAAGACACTTTCACAGGGTGTTTCTGCTAGACAACTTATTATTTACATTGCAACAGAGAATATATTTGGCAACCTATACTGTAGAGTTAAGCTGTAAAAGCAGTGCATTTCTCTTTTTAAAAAATAAACCAGTACTATGTAAGCAAAGAATAGGAGAAAATTTATGCTGAAAGGTGCATAAAACCCCCGATGTCCACCTTCTGTAGCTACAGGGCTTTCTTGTCATGTTTGTCATCTGCACTTTCCTGTAAAGATAAAGAAAGGCAGACATGTGAAAAGAAAATCAGCAAAGCTAACTTAAACACACTAACACACTTTGACCATAATTTTAATGCCTACAAAAATGCCAGGGGAACAACATCCAATACCCCCTTAAATGCTATAAGGTCAGGGCCTTGGTCTTTAAATCCTGTGATGGAACTATGTTCTGGGACCTTCTGAATGAATAAGAGTATCATCCTATCTAGTTCTGAATTCAGCTATAGAGTGTGGTAATCCCCACATTTGCAGAGAAATTTCAAGTATAAAACACACACAAAAAACATTAGAAGTGAGGGGGAAAAAACCAAATCATAGAAGCAGTATCTGCTTTTTAAAGAAAAGAATGCCACTGATATCTTGTGAAAGTACATTGTGGGATGTCAGCAGCTATTTTTGGGGTTGCCAGGCAAGTCTGAACCACCCTGGGGAAGAGGGAGAGACTGATGAAAAAAGTTAAAGATCAGGAGGAGGGAAGGAGAAGTTGGTGGGGGGAGGAGCAGAAATGGTAACAAGGGAAAACTGAAGATGGGGGGGGGACAAAAGAATGTAGGCAAGTGGGAGGGAGAGAAGGAAAAGAGAGTAGCTGTAGGGATTGCCGGGGGAAGCAAAGAAAAAAAAAGCAATAAGGCAAGGAGGGAGTACAGATGTGAGATATCGACTCCCACCATGAGTTCTCACAGCTCACCTACCTGTATATGGCTAAGCAGCATCAGAAATATTTCAGCAGACAAGCAGCCAAACCTCCAGGCAATAACTTTAGATCAAAAAGGGAGCAAGACATTCTAGTTGGGCCAATAAAGGAAGGCTATGATTTTAGCCTCATAGAGGGAGGTTAAGGGAAGATTTCTTTTCTTCCCACTTTCTATGTTTCTCATGGACTAGATGCATAAGAAACTGACTTCACTAGCTGAAAAACCCACATCTTACATTTCAGTTTGAAAGTGCATCTGACTCTTGCTTTTGTTGGGGGAGGGGGTTCAAGAACTTGCACGGCTGTCAAATGTACCTTCGTTATTCAGCAAAGAGAAGCTTCACCCACCTACATGCCAAAGAGGACAGACAGGCTCCTACACTTTCCTGCAGAAGGGGAATTTCAGCAACTGCAATTTCTCTGATTTTTGCATGACAAGCTGCACCTGCCAAAATCCCCTCCTGTACCCAAACTACTGGCTAGTGGTAAAGTATCTTCTTTATATTTTCCCCTAATAGTTCCAAAGACAACTTCCAAATGCAAGGTGAAAACAGACATGTAAAGCACTATGCAACAAACGACTAGAGCACCAATCAAGATACTAGTGCAGTATTACTAATTCCTGTTACCGGCCATAAGGATATCTGCACAACCAACTTCAGTACATGTATTGTGTGTACAGATACTTTAATCTATGTGGGTAGGTTGTAAAAAGTGTACCCAAGTAGTCTTCCAAGGAATGCTGCAACTTCCCTTAATATTCTTTGAACTCACTGAATAAAGAAAACTAGCAGCAATCTGTTTGAAACAACTCTAGGGGCAATTCATTTCTTATAACTCTTATGTGTGACCTACCCCTAAGGTTTCACTCAAGAAACACTGTTTCAAAAGATTTAAAAGCCTGCAGTTGCTAGATCTAGCCAATGTATTTAGACCAGCATCTTTGAAGTCCGCAATGGTTCTCAGTTTCTAAGCACTGTTCAAATCCATTAGGTGAAAATGAATTTGAAAAAAAAATCCAGTAATTACACACAATAGTAAAAAGATAACATGTTTACCAGCTGATTTATTTTGTTATAATTAGTTAGAATTAACTCTGAAATGAAGGCCTGACCATGAATTCTGAGCTCCTCTCTCACCTGATAGGAACACCACTCAGCCAAATTGAACAAGCTATGTTTCCAATTATTTTTGACAAAGAAAAGCACAGCATAAAGACAAAGGTCAGTTACTGAGCCAGCCATACTTTTAGGCAAGGGGAGACACCCATCTCAGACAAGAAGGTGTATTACACGTGGGGACCTGTGATACTCTTGGGTGGGGGAATCCTTCCTCCCATTGCTGCTGCTGCCTGGCCAGCACAGCTCACAGCCGCCACCGCCCCACCATCAGTCCTACCTGGCTCCTTCATTGCCAGGTAAGTGGGGGCGGGGGAGTTTGGTGAGGGCTGCTGTGCCTCCCACAGGACTCCCTGGTTGCTAGCTCAGGGGAGGGGGAGCAAGCTCTCCTACACCCCCCTGCCTGACTCCCTGGTTGTTGCTTTTGTGGGTGAGCAAGCTTGCTGGCTCAGCAGGCAGCAAGGACTCTTGCACTCCCCTGACGCCTTCATTGCCAGCTGGGGGCGGGGCGGCAAGAACTGCCATGTCCCCCAGCCTGACTCTCTGGTTACTGGTTCAGCAGGTGGGCAGAAGTGCTTGCTAGCACAGTGGGGGGGGGAGCGAAGACTCCCGCCCTCCCCTGCCTGACTCCTCAGTCGCTGGGTCAGTGTGGGGCAATGAGGACTTCTTGTCCCCAGTCAGCATTGGCAAGCCCCACCAAGGCTCCCCTCCCCCAGCCCTAGCTGAGGCTTCCTGTCACTACCTGTCACAGGAAGATGAGGTAGGTGTGTTGGGGGAATTTAAACACCCAATGTATTTATTTATGTTTCTACTGTGTTTTAACCTTAAGTATATGTTGGATATTGTAAATTGATTATTTGGTGTTGTATTATGTATTATTGTTATGGTTAAGCTCGATACCTTTGGTCAAAGGAGCTAGTAAATAAATGGAAATGGTTTTTATTTATGATTTCAGATTTTTTTTGCAAAGCTGGGGTGGGGGGGTCTCCCAGGTTTGCAGGAAAATCTGTTGAGTATCAGTGTGACTCTGATCCATGGATTTAGATATCCGCAGATTCTGCAGATGGGGGCCACACTTCATGATTTGATATAAGATTTAAAGAAATTCATCAATTGTTTATTATTACAATTTTATCGTCACGACTGGAGGACTTATATGGATTTTCTATCTCAGATCCTGAAATTCCTTAGTCCATCTCTGGTCATTAAGTTCAAACAAGTAAACCAATACTTGCATTGTAAAATGAAGATTCTCCAGACCTATTATACAGCCCAAGCTGCAAAATATTATTCTTCTGAAACCCCAAATAGGAGTGTTCTGCCATCTCCCACACAAAGTTTTATGTTGTTTCACAGTGCACTCAAGCCAAAAATCTCTCTAAAAGTTTTAGACGAACACACACACAAGATGGATATAAGCTAGACATTACTGCTAGTCTACTCAAGTTCAGGAAGTTCTCCTTAAGCTGCCCCTGCCACCTACCTTCAGTTTTTTGTGTTCAAGTACAAGATGGTCATATTCTTTTTTAAGGCTTTCAGCCTGATTCTTAACTTCAGTCACTTCATTTGTCTTCTTGCCAAGAACTGTAAAACACAGGAATAGTATTATTCAACACATGACTGACTGCATTTGGACAAAGCACATAGGATGGTGTTTAAGAGTATGCTTGCATTCTTATAATTTAATACTTGTCTGCCGCTTGTCACATACCTATAAGTCATTGGGTAAACTGCTTTGATGTCACAGAATTCAAACATTTTAACTGCTCAGATGCAAGGTATTAACAATAGAATGTTGGCAGACAATGAAGCTTAGGCGAAGGAAGGAAAAGGTTACATGAGAGAAAGGTGTCAGAGTCTAGGAACAGGAGAAGCCATTGGTTATTGGCTGGAAGTGGGCACACAAAGAAGTTACAGAGGTGAAGAGACCGTGGTGCAGAAAGCATTCGGGACAGTAAAGTAAAAATGTATCTGTTTAAGCTAAAATATAAATGGTATGAAATTGGAGATACAAAAATATAATACATGATTTAATGCTCTGAAGCCTGCCTAGTTTAGAATACATTTTAACTTTGACAGTACAATCCTGGGGGGTGGGGCACGTGAATGTGGGGCGCACATACATTGGCGTAAAGGCCAATTATGCTGGAACAGGCCCCCAGTACTGCTCCACTGCTTTCGGGCTGCCTGCCGATGCAACTGAGGTGTAAGCCCCTGCGCTGGTTGGTTCTGGGGGCATGGCTGGAGTTAGTAAACTCCCAAAGCCCTTTCAGACTGGAAATGCCCCGTCAAGAGGTGGAAAGTTACACCAACAAAAAAGACAGGCACCAATTGTACTCAAAAATCAAGTGTTTCCCACTGCTGCTGCCATGCCCATGGGGCCTAAAGCAGCTCAGGATGTCAACTATGGGTGCAACCAATCATCTCCCATGGCAGCTAAGGCCCCCCCAGCTCTACAAAGACCCAGGTTATCACACTGCACAACTCACGAGTGGGGGAGCACAGCAAAGGACTCTGTCTCAGAGCTCCCTGTTGTGTGGACTTAAGAGTGAGCAGCAAGGCTCTCCTGGCCACTTTTTGTCACTGCATGTGTCTCTGTTTTGCTTCTCTGCAGGTGAGAAATCAATAGGGAGACATTTGGGCATGGCTAGTGCTGTTACCCTCCACACTCTGCTATCCCAGCCTGCCTCCTGGAGTGAAGCATTACACCCAGCCAGCCCTTGCAATTTCCACCTGCCACTCCACCCCTCTTAGATGCGTGCTGTGCCAGGCAAGTCTCAGTCCATCTCCCCATGGCCCCAAGGAGGTGGCAATTTGAGTCATCAGACCTCACCATAATTTGCAATTCAATAAAGTCTAGCTTGTGCCACAACTGTGTCTCTGTCTGTGTGGTGTGGTGGTTAGAATGTCAGACTAGGATCTGGGAGCCTCAAGTTCAATTCCCCACTTGTGAAATGGAAACTAAGCTGGGTGGCCTTGGGCCAGTCACACAGACTCAGGCTAACCTCCCTCACAGGGTTGGTGTGAGGATAAAAGAGAACAGGAGAACAATGTAAGCCATTTTGGATCCCCATTGGGGAGAAAGGCAGGATATGAATACAGTAAATGAAGTAAATAAATGTGACCCTGCTCTAGGAAGGGTGGGAGCTGTCACCTAGGGGAAATAATCTGGGGAAGTGTCACTGAGGGGGCAGGGGATCGTGGGGTCCCTGGAGTCAACGGCTGGGGAGGAGGCAATGCAGCGAGGCAGACCTGATGTCTTCGGAGAGGGGTGGGGAGGGCACTTGCTCAGGAACTTGTGATAGGACTCGGTCCCTTTAAGAGGGTGGGCTGTGTGTGCCACAGGCACAGAGCCAGCATACCTGGCCACTCCGTTTCCTGCCCCTGGGCTGTGACAAGCATAGGGCCAGGCCCCCAGGCCTGCCCTGTCCGTCATGACCCATCTGTTGAAACAAAACACCTGTTTGGGACACTATGGCACGGTTGCTGGGGACGCTGCTGAGGCTGCGGTCTTCAACACCCAGCTACGAACTCTTTTTCCTGCTGGCTACTCATTAACCAAATCCTTCTGGGAGCAAACTAGGGGTGCCACAGTTATACTGGTGGCTAGCCACTGCAGCACAGGTGGCCCCCCTTAGGATTGCATTGCCCAAATACTATATCAAAGTGTATATTTAAAAAAAAAAATCAAGATTTTTTTAAAGGAATGATGTAAGAATAACCATAATTTGAGGAACAGTTAAAGAGACTAGTGAGGTGTAATGGTTAGTACTGGATTACAGTCAGGGTGGATCCCGTCTACATTCTGCGTAAGAAAGTGCAACTTCCCCACCTTACCCATCCTGAACAGCCCAAAATGCTCCTTAAAGTGCTTCTCCAAGGGGAGGAAGACCCCACAAGCCATATGAGGCTACTGGAAGGCTGCCACAGGAAAACCTCTTCCCCCACCCCGTACACGTCAATCTTTTGATGGGATCCAACCCTCCACTAGGACGTCCCTAGATGACCTTGAGCCAAACACTCCCTCTCAACCCAATGTACCTCACAGGGTGGTTGCAAGGTTAAAATGTAGGGGAAGGGACCATGTACACCACCTTGAGGTCCTTGGAGGAAGGTCAGGATAACAACATCATAAATAAATTATTCTACAGTATTTCTTTAAGCTAAAGAAGGTGCCTGCACATGAGACTGCAATATCCTTTTTGGTAATTTGATCCAACAGTAACTACCTACTGTCTGTTTTATGGAGACTGGCAAATACCTTGGTTGCAACTACAAACAATCCTATCTTCAAACATAACGAAGGTAGCTAAAGATAGTTGTACGTGAGCAAAGAAAAAAACACACGCACTGCATTGTAACTATGTTTTGACCAAAATATTCTTGTACCTGAAGGCCTCGCCCATATTTAGAAGAATGTCAAGGTCCTACATATGACAAAGCTCTTCTCTCTGAGCTTTCGCTTGGAGCTAGAAAATGGGGCTAAAGCATCTGGAGAAGTTCATGAGGATGCATGAAAAAGCATAAAAACATCCATATATATCATGCATACAGAACCTTTCCAAAACTGCCGTGAACAAGACCAAACACACATCTCTATCTGATACATAGCTTAGTTTCACGAAGTCTTAATATTGAACACATGAAGCTGCCTTATACTGAATCAGAGCCTTGGTCCATCAAAGTCAGTATTGTCTACTCAGACGGGCAGCGGCTCTCCAGGGTCTCAGGCAGCGGTCTTTCACCTAGTCCCTTTAAGTCGAGATGCTGGGGATTGAACCTGGGACCTTCTGCATGCCAAGCAGATGCTCTACCACTGAGCCACAGCCCCACCCCAATATTCCAACAAAGCATAGCAATAAAGACATACAGAATTGATATACAGACACTAGCTTGGATCCAGCAGTAGTTTTCATAGATGGAAGGGCATTCCATTAGCACAGCATGAGTTCCTCCTGCTACAGCTCCAAACTTGTGTTCCTAATTGCAAAACTCAGTTCTTTAGATCATTGATCTCTAACAGTTTATGCAATGTATTATACTGTTGTGATTCCATTGTTCTTTAATTTGTGCAATCCAGTTTTAAGTACGTATTACACTGTATTTTGCATTGTCTTCTACAATCCACCTTGTCTCAATGAGAAAGACAGATGAGAAACGAATAATAATAAAAAAGTAAAAAATAAATGATTCTTCAGCTTCTAAAACTCCGGCAACTCAAATATTTTAAAGTGATTTTTCAAGGAGAGGGGTGTCGAATGATATTGCTGAATGTGTGGGTGTGTTTTATAGTTTACGGTATTTGAATGAGATACATGAACAAAGATTTACATATTGCTAAAAATGTTGGTACACGTCAAAAGTCCTTGGGATGGGAACATACTATATTAGACAATGTCCATTTCAACAGAGCATGAACTAAGCTTCATCTGAAGTGACAGGGCACAGTGGACCAGAAATACTTGGCAGGTGGCACTGAAAATCTAAAATGATGTGCAAGTTCCCTGGGGTTTGGGAGAGAAATGTTATATGTGCCAGAATGGTTGCCAATTTAATTCATGATACAATGCATACAAGTTGTATAGATAGCACTTCAGAATCACAAAGAATTTTAAAGGGCTGTAGAATGTGCTTGTTTTATAACTAGCAAAAGTAAGAACAGCTCTGGCTAAATCAGACCAATGGTCCATCTAGTGTATCACACAATGGCCCCAAAGTGGGAAAAATCTAAAGTATGACTATCTACTGAAGAATTAATAGCTAAATATAAAAGGAGTTGCTGGCATAAATAGTGCCACAGACCAAGTTGCTAGACCAACTGTATAATAAATTATACAAAATGGTGTTTGTATACCCACGGAATAATTTGGCATTCTACAGGCAACGCTAGCGTTCTTAAAAAAACATTCATGCACATCTGAAACAATATTTTTCTATAATGCAACAAATTTTAGAGTAACCAGTGAGAGATCTTTGACCAACCATAGACTAATATATCTGTATTTACTATAGTAAAATAACATCTGTTGGTGCCATAATTCATGCTTTGGTAAGTTCCAAATAAGACTTTTATAATACACTCTAAACAGGGCTGCCGTTGGATGCAATTTAGAAGCTACAGCCACTGCCCATCTGTTAACAGGTAAAGGTTGGTGAAAGAAGCATATGTGCATTTGGGATCTCAGTTGCTGGGTTTCGTCTTGAAAGCACTGTAATGTCTGGTCTCAAGGAATGTTTTCTCTCATATGAGGCCCCCCTTTCCTCACTCTTGGCCTTAAGATCTATTAGGGAGTGAGCCTCTCTCTGAGTTCCTTTATTTTAGGGAAATAAGGTTATCCTATTCATTGTTTATACAGACCGTGAGTGCAAATGGCACTTTACAGAGTACAAGATAGCTCCCTACCCCCAGGTGGTCGCCACCTATAATTTAAACACAAGGCAAGTAGAGGTGCAGGATGAAGGATAGACAGGGAATCTACCAGGAGAACAGCCTTTTCTGTGGTGGCACTCTCAGTTTCCGGTCTCTTCATGGACAGGGGAGGGAACACTTTTATTCCATCTGGCTTTTGTCAGTTTAGTTGCATAGTTTTTTTTTTAATTTGTAAGGATTGTTTTTGTTATAAAATTATAAATTTCCTCATGCACAATTTTCCATCGAATGGTAAACTATAATATGGTAAAATTTACCAATTTTTGCAAAGAGCTTTAAAGTTTTCAAAGTTTCATGCCATATCAAATGAGTATCTAACTTTTTATTTACTTAAAAAACAATTTATGCTGCCCTCCTACCCAATTTGGGGTCTCGAGGCGGTGAAGCAGTTAAACATTAAAAACCAATTTTAAAAAGTGCATTAAACAATCAAAAACATGAACAGGAAGGTGGGCCCAAATGAAACAAAAAGCTCTTCACCTGCTGTCAGAAGATAACAAATAGAGGGGGACAGATAAACCTCAGTTACAAACTGACCACACTTAGGAACATTAAAAAAAATGTATTCTGTTTCTTTTCAGATTTTTAAAAATTACAACTAAAATAATTCTGAACATAAGTTTATCAGTCAAATTAGTTCAGAGGTTAAATTAGTGCATACCCACCCCAACCATGATAAAAAGTCTTCCTAAACTAAAGAGCAGATGTATGAGAACAATGTCCTTGTTAAATTTATTATGTATACAAACCTAGTCTGTTTATAAGAACCTGTGAACATTGAGTAATTTTTATTTTTCCCTCTTCATTCCAAATGTCATCACCTTTCTGGATACATCTTACACATACCAAAATATATAATCAAAACTTGGGTGTGTTGCTTCATTTTAAAAACTGCATGCCTTGGTGTATAAAAAAAATGAAAATGACCCTACAAAAGATGAACTGAGGTAATTAAAATTACTAATAAGTGCTTATATAATGTATTTCAAGTGCCTAAATATATACATAATCTCTCATCTCTTTCCAAACCTCAGTATTACAAGCCAGGGTTATCCTCATACTTCAGAGAATAGTGCCTTCCACTAAAGTCATCAAGTAAGAAAATTTTTGACTCCAAAACTTTCCCAGCTCACATTCGCAGACTGGGCATGTGTGCTTGCAGAGGAGTAGGTGTATTGTTTTAATACTTTTCTCCTGCAAGGATAAGCCTCTAATGTTGGTGGAGATCTCTGGCTATCATTCCCATTGTGTGCTTTCAGTATCAATATTTGTTTCTCTAAAATTTAGAAGTAAATAAGATTTCCTCTCTCACCTCAGATTCTCTCCAAGGCAGACGGATTATCATTATAAGTTTTAACTATTTTGCTAATTAAAATGATAATTTTAAAACACAAATTGTGATTCTACATATAAACTCCACAATAACCGTGAGTTTCCTTCAAACATCCCTCGCACAGCAGGCTTTAAGCCATGATTCTGTATTAGGATGAACTGATTATCCTATCAAAACTAATGGAAAACCCATTGTCTTGGTTGGCTTTGACAGAATTCCTGGAATCTTAGGCTGTACTCCCACGTACCAACATACCTTTATTTATACATTTACCTATTTAATTTATCCTGTCTTCCACCCCAATAAGAACTTGGTGGGTAAGACTGCAGTCTTAGATTTCATTTAAAGATTTTAAACATGAAGATGTAGTGACATTTAGAAATGGAAATCCCAAGTTCAAATCTACACTCAGCTGGGAGGCTCACCCTAGTCCAACTCCCAGAGCTGCATACAAATTTTCAAAATGTTGGTTCTAAGATATCGCATGATTTTGAATGTTTGTAGTCACTAATGCTATTTGGTTGAAATATATGGTTGGTTTGAGGGTTCCATTATAAACATCAATATGACCAGAGAAAAAGGAGAGTCCTGTTCTCAATTATGGCTTTGAAAAGTAGTGTGTCTTGACTGTGTCCTGATTGCAATTTTCTGATCAGACAAAGAATGACATTTTAGTCATCTGGGCCTTGCAAGGTCATAAGCAGCCTTGTTATCTATAAGAGTTACCTCAACTAGGTAGAAGTTTGGAAACATCACAGACTTGTAAGATCTAGAATGAACACACACAATCCAGGAAAAAAAAACCCTCTTATCTCAGTGTTATTTCATCAAGAGAGCCCACGTAGTTAGAAACTATCAACAGTACGTATCTTGTTACAGTTAACAAAAACTTGCTTAAAAAAAAAAAGTGGAAAACTGCCCATTTGCAATCTAGCTTTAATCACAGAAGAATAAGCCACATTTACACCAGAGCGATTGAAGCGACTAGTAGAATGAGATGGCAACACAGAAAGCAACACTATTCTCCCTAAGATCACAGAAAAAGTTTCCTGGTAGTGTGAGAAGCCACTGAGGACAAAGAACAACATACCCATTGCACTTTTCTTTATTTCTGCTTTCAGTTTTTCAGCTTCCTGCTTTAATTTTTTATTTGTTTCTTCGATCAACTCTGCAGTGATACAATTTCTTCTTTCCATTAATGACTAATAAAAAAAAGAAAAAAGGCATCTTAATAGTTTATAGCCACTTTAAGTACCAAGTAAGAACAATTTAAAACTGTACCATTTTATCAACAATTGTAATAAGTTTGCTTTCTAAGTTTTTGATTCCCTTGGTGCTGCTCATTTGTTTTTAAGAAGTAGCCTGCATACAGTAAGAAAAATGGAAAAGTAAGACTAACTTCTCATTTGCTTAAAATCAATGTTTATATTGAACATGCAATGTTAACAGGACTAATATGGATCTTCTTATTAAAATGGCATGACATTCTTATACATCTTATTCCTTATTCTACATAAATTGTGCACCAAAGTACTTTTTAATTACCTGAATCGTTCATAGAAACCATATCTGTCAGCTATTCAAGGTTTAGTGTTTAGTGTGTTTTTTTTTTTTTGCTTTCTCGGATGGAATCTAAAGAGATTTACAACCAGCCCCTTGCATTCAAAGGACTTGGAGCTTATATTTCTTGGGAACTGGCTGCCTCCGCCCCCAATACCATATTACACAGTAAACTGCTTTTGAAATCAAGGGAAGGCAGATCTGCTATTATAAGGGGGGAAAGTAAAAAATCCCACCAGGCTTGCCCAAGCCCCTGGCATCTCAAGCCATTACATAAGTAACATCACCATCAACAAGAGACAGAGCAGTGCAACAGACCCGCTGCAATTTTTCATTCTCTTCCAGATATTTCCTGGCGGCATCACCGGTGTTTGCTACTTGAATTTCCAGAGCTACCTGGGCTCCCATCTCTTTTGCCAGCAGAGTGATGAGGGAAACAGTACGCCTTAGTACACTGTGAGAGGGCAGAAGAGCTGTGAGCTAACAGGACAAAATATTATATCCATAAAAATCAGTTATATATTTCAAAAATGTATATGCTGCCTCTCCAGATACCTGCTCAAGTTGGCTTACAACTAACAAAAGAAAGCCATTAAAATACATCCATCAAAAAACAGACCAACGCCATTAAAACAAGCCAGGGAATAGCAGCAGCATAAAATACACAGTAACTGCACAATCCTATGGGGGAAGGGTCCTGCCGCAGCTGGGGATGGCGCAGCTGCACCGCCTCCTGAGTGGCTTGCTGTCAGGTGCAGCAAGTCGAAAAAGTGAGTGAAGAGATCCTTCTAGATCTGGCCTTTCTCCCAGGTATCCAAGGTGATCCCCAAGGAACTCTCCATTGAGTCATGCCAGCTCCTATCCCCTTTCATACACACCCTGTTAGGATTGCTCTGCATGAAGGCTAAAACTATGTAGATGAAATGACCCCCCCGCAACACACCTTTAAACCTTTGAAAGATAAAACCCATTAGTTAAAAGCCAATGTAGAAAGAAATGTTTTAGCCTGGCACCTGAAAGAAAGTAAGGCAGGTGTCAGATGAGCCTCCTGGGGGAAGGCATTCCAAACACGAAGAGCCACCATCGAAAAAGGCCTGTGATTATAATTATGTTATACAATTTTAACATTTTAGTAAAATAAAGCCTTAGTAAACAACTACTGTGTGTGTGTGTGTGTAAAGTGGCGTCAAGTCGCAGCCGACTTATGGCGACCCCTTTTGAGGTTTTCATGGCAAGAGACTAACAGAGGTGGTTTGCCAGTGCCTTCCTCTGCACAGCAACCCTGGTATTCCTTGGTGGTCTCCCATCCAAATACTAACCAGGGCTGACCCTGCTTAGCTTCTGAGATCTGACAAGATCAGGCTAGCCTGGGCCATCTAACAACTATTAGATATTGTTAAAGACAAAGCTGATATGTCAAAACACGCTATGTTTTACTTTCTTTTGCTTCTCTGCCTTTTGGCTGAGATCAAATGTGTGTGTAATAGATAACATTACATATTGCGGCTGAACAGAGGCCTAGATTGTTCATGAAATGATTTACTGCTTCACTTTAACACCTAAGTGTTGAAATGTACATTATTTTGATAATTTTGAGTTGGAAATTTTTCTTGTTAAGAAGGTTAAATTATATATTCCTCTCATTTATCATCATTCTATACCTCTGGCTTATTGCTGAATAACCTATTGCATAATTTATACAGCAATAGATTAGGAAGTAACTCTGACGAAGTCTACTGCAAAGGAAGTCCCATTTTATTCAGTGAGACTTACTCCCAAGGAAAGGGTTCTTAGGACTGCAGCTATAGTTCATTAAATCACACTCAGTCCCTATTCCCACATACAGGCCCTCAACCTGAGACACTCCCATCTCCATCCAAGTGAATGCCATTCCAATATCAGAAGAACAGCAGCACCAAGCTCCTTCTCTTAAGCTTGGCTCTCAGGACATGGAAGACCCATCTTGGGAGAAAAGGACTACAGCCTTCACTTAGCACTGGGGTGGTGGTGGAGGGATAAGACTATGTTTGTTTTTTTAATGTAAGCCTCTTTGAATACTTTATCATCAACAAAAACTGGGATGTAAATAATTAAATAAAACAGCAGAGATGGCAGCTAGAGAGAGAAAAAGTGGCATTGATCACAGCCTAGAGCACTTTTTAAAGTGCTTCTACAGGAGGTAGCACAGATGATGCTGAAAATACAGTACTAGAACATGTTTTATTTCCCTGAAGACTCCAGTACACAGTTTTGATATCCTTCTAGATCTGGCCTTTCTCCTTGGTATCCAAGGTGATCCCTGTTGCCAGGAGTATCTTGAGCCAATACACTAACTGTGACCTTTTCTGGAAAACTCTGATTTTAACAACAGTTACACATGCAATAGATGCAAGTGGATTATTGTAATATGTCTACACCTGGGGGCTTTTCAGAAGTTTGAGAACATTTAACAGGCCCAACAATAGGAACAACTATGCCACCACAGGGTTTGAACATATTATGCCTATTTTGCCCCAACTTTGATGGCTCCCAGTTTGTTTCTGGCCTCAGTGCAAAGTGCTAGTGAAGATCATGAAACCCGACTTCCGGTGGTGCCGTTGGAGAGAGCACTCCATTTCCCCAGGTTGTCCTGGGAGAAATCCAAGTCTGCGTTATTTTTGGGGTACATAGATACCCCAATCCGACCCTTGCAAGTGGGTTGGAAAGCAGGAACTCCCTGCAGCCCGCAAACGCGGTTTGACCTCCTAGGTACTCTGAGGGGGCTTTTTTAAGCCCCTCGGAGTCCTAGACGCCGGTCCTGCGAGGGCACTAGGGAAGGACATCGCCAAAACGCAACTTTGGCAGCAAGCTCTACCCTCCACCGCCTTAATACCAACATAAGGACTACATAAAGAAAAGAACCTCACCTCTTGACACCCAAGTGAGTACAAAAGAACTCTTCGTCTACTTACTAGAAATTTGAACAGACGGGAGGCTGATAAGAATATTTCTGGGACCCCCACCCCTCCATAATCCGAACTGAAAAAGTTTGATCTGAGTTAGTCATCGGGATTAGCGACAGGAGCCTTATCGGATCGATCAGCCTAAACCATAACAAAGAGTCGGAAGGATACCTTTTAGACTGACAAGAATTATCACCAATGAGAGGTCCGAAGGAAGGGGAGGGTGATTTCTCTTCCTGATTTTCCGGCCAATTCCTGCCACGTTTGCAGTAAGGGAGTGCCTGGAACGGAAGACTCTCTATAACACCCTCTCTATCATTGGAACTAAAACAACAGGAAGTAGCCGCGGGACTGAATATCCGTCGCACTCGAGTTACTTTCAAATCATTCCTGAAGGAATAACCATCGAGAAGAGGCGATAGAAGGTCTGCAGCACTAGTAACTTCCTGTTTACTTCCTGATTAATCCGATCTAGAGCGACCGAAAAAACTCACTGGTATTTTAAAACTTTAAAATGCAATTTTAAAGCCAATTTCGACTCTTTTCAACCCGAAAAAATTACTAGGCTGATCTTTGAACTATCATCTTTTAACCAGCACCTTAAAGGCCCTGTCGGTGGACATGTATTTTACCAGCTTTTTTTGAATGTAAATGTCTCGACCCCGCTCTGGCTCACTACATAGCCCTGCCTATACTAAACTAAGGGACTCTTTACAAACCTCGACCATGGAAAAAAAGTTACAGGATATGCTAACTAAACAAACTGAGGCAACAAATAAACAGTTTGAACAGATGTCTACACAGATGGCACAGTTGACTTCTATGATGACAAATCTTGGTCAAGCATCCCAAGCTATTAATCAGAAGTTGGATGTGGTCACTGGAGACTTGAAAGAAGTAAAAACTCAAATGATTGTTATGAAGACAGATATGCAAGCGATGGATGTATCAATTAAGAAAGTGATGGATGAGCACAAGGACACAAAGAAAAAATTAACAAGCCAAGAAAAACAGATTGAAACAATACAAGCGGATCAGATGGCGGCAAAAAATCAAATGGCAATGATGGAGATGAGAGTGAAAGAGACCAACCTTCGTATACGCAATTTTCCAGATATGATGGGAGATAATAAAGAATCTGCAATACCAAATTTGGCCTACTTATTTCAGATAGATGAACAAGAATTAAAACAAGCCATTAATAGAATATACAGGATACCACTACCTGCTAGAATGAGAAGATCTAAGCCAAGAGATTTGATGATAGTGTTCTATGACACCAGAGTTAAAGACAAGATTATGAAGATTCATTATGAAAATCCAGTGTCAGCAGGAGACTCCTCTCTTATACTACTGAAGGATATTCCAAGGCATCTACTTTCACAGAGGAATAACTACAAAGACTTTGTGTCTATACTGAAAGCTAATGGCATCAAATATCGTTGGATTATGCCACAAGGTTTGGCTTTCACCTATAAGGAAGTGAAAACGACAATTCTATCCCAAGCAGATGTGGGGAAATTTTTGAGAAAATATAAAATGGACCTTAAAGAATTACCTGGAGAGAAGGAGGAAGAAGAAGAGGAAGAAGAAGAGGTACAGGGTGCAGAAGGTGGTACTAAACTATAGACTTTTTATTTTGCTAAAAAATACTACATTATGGCAAAAGCAATTTCTTGGAATGTAAATGGACTGAATGAGAAAACTAAAAGGGCCAGAATCTTCAAATATCTACAGAAATATAAATACTCCCTAATTTGCCTACAAGAAACCCATATAGCTTCAAAGCATAAAAAATACTTGGAGAAACAGGTGCTTGGACAAGCATTTATTGCTTCTGCTAAAACTAAAACAAAGGGAGTGGTAATCTATGCCCACCCCAGTCTCTGTCCAGAACTAGTATATAAAGACAATGAAGGAAGAATTGTAATTATCAGAACTAAAATATTGGGACAAAGGACAATAGTGGTTGGAATCTATGCACCCAATGAAGGGAAAAAATCCTTCTATGAAAAATTACATGACCTGATAACCCAGTACGCACAAGACCAAATTTTATTGATGGGCGACTTCAATGGAATTATTCTCCCATCTCTGGACAAAAAATCAAAAGCAAAAGATATCAATGATGGATGCTTGCCTAAAACTTTCTTTGCCATGGCTTCAGAATTAGAATTACAAGACATTTGGAGAACAATGAATACAACAGCTAAAGAATACACCTTTTATTCAGCAAGACACGATTCACACTCCAGAATCGATATGATATGGGCCAGTAAATCAATTTTCACGCAACTACGTAAAATTCATATTTTACCTAGAACTTTTTCTGATCACAATGCCTGTTACCTTTGATTGGAATAATAAACAAGCATTTAGATGGCGAATGAACGATAAACTTTTAAAAGACAACAAGATACAAAAGGAATTACAGGTTTTAATGAAAGACTTTTTTGAAATTAACCTTAATGGGGAAACTTCTTTAAATACAGTTTGGGACACATTCAAAGCTGTTCTGAGAGGTTTTATGATACAGAAACACTCGGCCTGGAAGAAGACTCAATTGTAATTTACAAACAACATACTTTGGAATTTACAAAATTTGGAGCAGAAATTGGTAATGGTAACACAGGAAGAGGAGAGAAGAGAAATTCAAATACAGATTTCTGCATCTAAACACCAATTAAATTTGGTAATAATGGAGGAAATGAATAAAAATCTGAAACTTGCTAAACAAAAGTATTTTGAATATGCAAATAAACCAGGAAAATTTTTAGCAACACAACTGAAGGACTCATTTCAAAAGAAGATTATAACAAAAATCCAAACTGCTAAAGGACCAGTTTATTCAACTTCAGAAATTCAGAAAGAATTTGTTTCATTTTACTCTAAGTTATATCAGAAAGAAAATATTCCAAAACAGAAAATAGATAAATTTCTAAACTCAATACAGATGAAAGCTTTGTCAATGACCCAGAGAGAATGTATTGAAGCTCCAGTAACAAGGGAAGAAATACAAGAAGCAATACTGAGACAAAAAACGGATAAAACACCTGGACCAGATGGAATTACTGCACTATTTTATAGAACATTTAGTGACAATTTAGTTGGATTTTTTGGTTCACTTTACAATGCAATTTTGGACGAGGGAACATCCCCGGAGACTTGGTCACACGCATTTATATCACTGATACCCAAAGAAGGAAGAGATCCAGAAAAAACTTCTAATTACAGACCTATATCGCTCTTAAATGTGGATTACAAAATTTTTGCTTCGGTTTTGGCATGTAGGATAAAGCAATTTATTAAGGATCTTATACATGAGGACCAAGCAGGTTTTATACCAGGAAGGCAAATAAAAGACAATGTAAGAATTTTACTAGATTCACTGGAATATTATGACCATAATATTCAACAAACTGCGGCTTTTGTATTTTTGGATGCAGAAAAAGCCTTTGATATGGTCTCTTGGAACTTTTTGAAACGGATTTTGGATAAATTGAATTTTGGAGATCGTTTTCAGAAAGGTATATCGGCTATTTATACCTCCCAACAAGCTAAAATTTTGGTTAATGAATCAATGTCAGATAACTGCCAAATCACGAAAGGGACTAGACAGGGATGTCCCTTGTCTCCACTTTTATTTTTGTTGGTGTTGGAACCGCTATGTGTGAAACTAAGAAGTATGGAGGACATCCGCGGGCTAAGAATTAAAAAACATGAATTTAAGTTGAGAGCATTCGCGGATGACCTACTGCTAATTCTGGAAAACCCAACACAGTCAATGAATATACTTCAGGAGACTTTGGATGATTTTGGAAAAGTATCAGGCTTTAAAGTGAATCAAGAAAAAACAAAGATAATATTTAAAAATTTATCGGAAATACAACAACAGGAATTTATATCATATACTGGCTGGGAGAAAGTTAACAAAGTTAAATACCTGGGAATTTGGATCACTGCAAAGAATAAAGATCTGTTAACCAACAATTACCTCAAGTTATGGGGTAAGATTAAAACTGATATGATTATATGGTCAAACAAAAAATTGTCATTAATGGGACGTATCTCAACGATCCAAATGAATGTCTTACCGAGGATGCTCTTCTTATTCCAAAATTTACCAATAATATCACAAACAAAATATTTTGAAACTTGGAGGAAAGACATTTCAAACTTCATCTGGCAAGGAAAAAAACCAAGGACTGCTTATAAATACTTGGTGGATCTAAAAACTAGAGGAGGTTTAGCACTGCCTAACTTTCAACTCTATGCTGAAGCGGTAGCTTTAGTATGGCTAAAAGACTGGATGGATTTGTCAAATGTACGTTTGTTAGACTTGGAAGGTTATAATAACTTAAGTGGATGGCATGGTTATTTGTGGTATGATAAAATTAAGTTACAAGCAACATTCCGTAATCATATAATCAGGTCCTCTCTACTTCGTATTTGGATGAGATATAAACACATTTTGGAACCAGAAACACCGATGTGGATATCACCCCAAGAAATGCTAACTTTGCGCCCACTTAGACCAGACAAATTTTTTACTTATCAAGATCTAATTAATTGGGAAGGAAAGAAATGCTCACTAAAAGACTTTCAACTGCTTAAGGATGATTTACAATGGCTTCAATATTACCAAATCAAATCAGTTTTTGTACAAGATGTAAAAAAAGGTTTCTCTAAAGAAAAATCTCCTTTTCAAAGGATTCTACTAGACAATAATACAAAGCTGATTTCTAAAATGTATAATCTCCTTTTAACAATATACTGTGAGCAGGACACGATTAAACCAACTATGATCGATTGGGCTCAAAATGTGGGACATGATATTGTTTTAAATAAATGGGAAAGATTATGGTCTAAAGATTATGGTCTAAAGATTTAAAAGGAATAAAAGCACAGTCAGTGCGAGAAAACATCTATAAAATGATGTATAGATGGTATCTAACACCCAAGAAAATTGCAAAGATTTATAAAACGATGTCCCCTACTTGTTGGAAATGTAACAAAGAAATTGGTTCCTTTTATCACATGTGGTGGACCTGTGACAAAGCCAAAGACTTCTGGGACATGATTTATAACGAACTGAGATTAATATTACAAAAGAATATATCCAAAACACCAGAAATGATGTTATTGAGTATGATTCCAGACGACTTAGCAACACAAAGAACCTTTTTGATATATGCCACAACAGCTGCGAGACTGCTTTATGCAGCGAAATGGAAAGGGCTAGAAACTCCAGAGAAAAAAGACTGGATTGTTAAAATGTTTGAAGTGGCAGAAATGGCAAAACTCACAGCTATTCTAAATGAAGAAAATGACGTTCGGTTTTTGGGGGAATGGGGGGCGTGGATGCATTATTGTGAATATGAGTTAAAATTGGGAAGAATGGAAGAATATTTTCTAATCTGATCCAGAGGATTATTTTTGATTTTTTTTTTATATTGCATAAGCATAATTGTATTTACTAACAGATTATGGTTTTTTATATATGGTATTGATATTTTATCAAGATTAGATTACCTATGACGGGAGGAACTTTTTATTAAGAGGCAGATAGAGGTGATGGGGAAGTCAAAAATTTTCCATTTCTTTTTTTTCTTTTTTCTTTTTTCTTTTTAATTATATGATATGGAATTATAACAACTTTAGGTTAGAATTGAAATTCGATATTGTTATAGATGTTGTTTAATGCAATGGAAAATTTCTATCATAAAACCCAATAAAATTTATATATAAAAAAAAAAAAGATCATGAAACCCCTACATGACTTGGGAACAAGGTACATCAAGGACTGCCTGCTCCGGACAAAGAGGTCACCCGAAGAAGACTTGCTCCATTCCCAACTACTTTTATATATTTGATGAGCAGCAGCATAACAGAATCTACTTGGTGGGCTATGTAGGAAGGGGAATAAATCCTTCCCCTGCAAGGCTTGTTTGGCATAATTTCTGTGCAGCCTTCCATTAATTGACGGAAATCATTTTGTTTTAGAGAGCTTTGATCTACCGTATTTTCCGGCGTACAAGGCGACTGGGCGTATAAGACGACCCCCCATTTTTACAGTTAAAATATAGAGTTTGGGGTTGTCCCGAGTCCGCGGCCTAGGGCCGGCCCTCGGGACTGCGCCCCAACCCCACGGCCACCCCCGGTCCTCCTGGGGCGGCTCAACCCCCGGGGAAACACCACTTACCGGGGCGGGAGAAAGAGGGGGCGGGGGCGGCCGGACGAGCTGGCAGCGCGCCGGGAGGCGGGGCTGGCGGGAGGAACAGGAGGAGGCCGGGGGCCGACCTCCCGGCATGGAAGAGTGTGTGCCGACCCGGAGCAGCGGGACGTGGCTCTCGGGGGGAGTCGGCGAGGGGAGAAGGGAGCGAGGAAGAAGAGGGGGACGGGGGCGAGAGTAAGGGCCCTCGAGAAGGGCGAGGCTAAAGGCGAGGGGAGGACTGAGCCGACGGCCCGCAGAGGGTGGGGCTAAAGGAGGATTTGGAGGGGAGGGAAGCCCATAAAGACAGAAGCTGAAGTGGAGGCCGGGGAGGAAAGGGGGCATGTTGGGTGTGCTAGGCGGCAGCCAACACACCCTGTGCCGGGAGAAGAGAGTGGCCACCCCAGCCCTGGCCAGCCGGCCAGCCAGCCGCATGCCTGCCTTGCGCTGCCGCTGGAGCACAGCTGAGCACTTCCCTCCGTGCACCCTGGCGCGCCTGGCTCCGACTCCGAGCCGGGCAGTGAGCGCCCTCGCCGGGTTCGCCTCCCCTCCCTCCTCTGGCGGACATGGACAGAGCGGAGGCGGCTCCCCAGGCAGATTCTCCAGTCCGGCTCGGAATTCAGCATCCGGCGTATAAGACGACCCCCGACTTTTGAGAAGATTTTCCTGGGTTAAAAAGTAGTCTTATACGCCAGAAAATACAGTAGTTAGGTTGCCGATTCTGCAGACCTATGTTGGTTTTGTTTACTCTGTTGGCTTTCTGCATTTTTTAATATCTTCTAAAAGTTTTTAACAGCTACAAATTGGATGTTATATCATTGTGTATTGTAAATTATCTGTATTTTGCAGATTTGCAGACTGAAAGCCAGGATAGCAATGTTTTAACAAATAAAATATAAACGGGCTTCAGTGAGTGGAGAAGGTTTGTTTAGGGCTATGTGTGTTTTTTCAAATTACCCGTTCCACCTTGTGAGTTCTGCAGGATCATGGTAAGCCTGCACTAGTTTGGAAGACAAGGGAAAACTGGCTGCAGTCACTCCTTTCCCCTCTTGTGCAAGCTCTTCCATGAACTGAAAAGAACTACTGCAAGAATTGCTAGAGGAATTACTGCTAATTCTCTGTTCTTACTACATCCTCTGTATCCCTGTGAACACATTACAGTGAATGCACATACAACTGTGTATAGTGTACACATGATTTTTCATTATGGGTTGAGTAGTTTTCATGTTATGTTCAACGCATGAACAACTCAATGTGTGTACTGGTCATTGGATTCATTTGTAAAGTGAATGTGAATTGGCTCTTTTTTAAGAACAGATGTAGGGATGTAGATGAAGAATGTACACACATTCATTGTAACATGTCAACAGGGTTTGTGTTGCATCCTATTCTATTTGAGGGTCCCCTGATGCTCAGGAACAGATTTCTGAGAAATGCAGGAGGCTGTAGGGGGAACTGGGAGAGAACCGTTCTGTGAAATTGTTCCAGTCATGGTGCACTGGACCCAACCCAGAATGTTTGCTAGTCAAGAACCATAACAGTTTCTCAGTGCAACTTTTTGTCATTCTGGACAGAATTTCTTACAAGGTAAACAAAACAGACTTCAGTATTACCTAAGGGCCTTCTGAGTTGTGGCACCAAAATTATGTAATTTCCTCCCCAGGGAAATTCATTTACCCTCCTCAATTATTGCCTTCCACCACCAGGTGAAGATTTTGACCCTCCTTGTTTTTTGTTTTAATTTATTAAACAACAAAAAAAGGAATACAAATGGTTAACTGGGAAACTAATTGGGGCAAATACATAATCTAAATAAAAGGGTCTATATGCCAAAATACAGCAAGAAATGAGCTATCGGATTACACCCAACTGTCTAAAAAAGTCTAATGGCAATGTTGAACTGCAAAGCAAAACAGGAACCAATACAACAACAAGCCACATAAAACTAATCACATAAAACTAATCATAACAACCTACAGAATAAATGATGGTACACAAATCAAAACAGTAAGTACAAACTGTGAAAATCAACAGCTAAAGTAACAATTGTTTTTAATAAATACTATATATATAACCACACTCCTTATTTTTAATAAATACTATATATATACACACTCGCACGCACAGTTTTAAAAGTTCATTTTAATACCTTTTTAAATTGTTGTTTACTGCCTTGAGGGCAGAAATTTGTGATACAAATGTTTGAACTTTATACTTACAGCCAAAGAAACAGGGAGAATCCTGATATGTAAAGATTGCGTTGTGACCTGAAGAGTTTCATGTGAATGTGATCATATGCACTGGCAGTTGCCTGTGTACTTTTTTCAGCTATATGAATATCCGAGTATTTCCTCACTTCTCTTACTGCATCTGTAAGCATTAAAAAAGTTACACTCATTTTTCAATGCCCCCTTTTACCTATTAGTTTAGTATCATGCACAAAGCTTCCACACAGAAAAAGTAGTATGTAAACTGCAGCAGTTGAACTGTTTTGTTGTAGTAGGGCAACGAGAAAGGAATATGGGGGCACACAGAAGTCAGGACTGTGAAAATTAGCTGGTGAATAAAAAGAAGGGAGTGGGATACACAATAGACTGCACATCATGTTAGAGATAGAAAAACAAAAACAACAAAAATACCCCAATCACTTTGAAACAATTGCTCAGAATGCACAGTAATTTTTAAAAAGCATGTTGCTTTTTTGATCATTAGCCCCAGAAACTAACAGTGCAATCCTATCCAGAGTTACTCTTGCCTTAGCCCACTGAACTAAGTCGGCTTAGCAGGAGTAACTCTGGAAAAGATTGCATTGAAATTTACTGTGAAACAAGCAGAAAATCTGCAAAAAGCTTTCAGATAACATAGATTTCCTAAGCTTACATTTAGTAGACAGTTACAAGCACCTGAGTAGAACATCATTTTACAACAGAAATGAAACAGATATGCACTAAGATTATAATACATAAAAGAACACATTCAACTTAATATTTAGTGATAGCCTGCAGATATCATGGTACTGCCACTGACCCCCAAACAAACACAACAGAACAAGAAACAGTTCAGTGCAATTCTCTAAAGAAACTCATCACCACATACCCCGGAACACAACATTTTCCTTGTGATATTAGCTCAACTAAGAGACATAGTGCCATCTGCTGGTTCTCCTAAAAAGCACTTCTTGCCACTTCAGTTTTCCCTATTTTAAATCTTAAAGCTGTTCTGTGGTCTGATGAGATATTAGTATAGCATCATCAGCCTTGAATTAGATGGATCCTATAGTAATATATTTTGCTTTTGCTATAGAATATACTAGGACCCCCGTGGTGCAGAGTGGTAAGCTGCAGTACTGCAGTCCAAGCTCTGCTAACAACCTGAGTTCGATCCTGATGGAAGTTGGTTTCAGGTAGCTGGCTCAAGATTGACTCAGCCTTCCATCCTTCCGAGGTCGGTAAAATGAGTACCCAACTTGCTGGGGGTAAAGTGTAGATAACTGGGGAAGTCAATGGCAAACCTCCCTGTAAACATAGTCTGCCTAGTAAACATCGTGATGTGATGTCACTCCGTGGGTCAGTAATCACCCGGTGCTTGCACAGGGGACTACCTTTACCTTCAAAGTATATACTAAAAATGTTAACTTCATAATAATAATCTGCACTTAATAAACAAGCTTTCTGCTTCACCACTATCATGTATCCAATGTGTTTTAATGTGGACACATACAAAACATAATTCTTACTTACCAAGAAATAAAACAATTAATAGAACTATAATGGCAAGAAATGCCTTGTTCCAGTAGTTCGCAATTTTGCCCCATAATGAAAACATAAAAATCTTCTGCCATCTGTAAAACAGAAATGCAAAATTTCAAAGAAATGTAAGGCATGAAAAGACAACAAAAATATTTTAGACTTTCAAAGTAAAATGATCAATTTTTTTTTCAAAGAAGCTCTTTTGTATGCAGTACGGCATGATACTAAAGCAAAACTTGCCTAGACCTTTATAAACACTGAAATATGATTCAGACAGGGGCAGCTTTACTAAAGGCTGTGGAGTAAGCCCCTACATTTCCAAGAATTGCACATGAGGGAGAATTTCACCACATATAATTTTTCATGTCACATTACTGCAGAGGTGATTGAAATCCAGTGTTAGCATGGTTCTGAGTTGAGATCTGCCAATCCTGCTTCTATCTAATGAGATAGACAGAGTGTCTTTAGCATCCAGCTTTAACGAGACTCATTTGCTACTTTTAGATCCTCTTATTCTGACGACAAAAATCCGTTAATGTGTTATTTAAATCACACCTCCAATTATCTTGTTAGCAAAACTGTCTCTGTAAGGTTGCTTCTGCAGAGATTAATCCTGAAACCCCAGTAGCTTTCAAGTACTTGTTTGCCAAGTGCTTCTGAAACTGCCATTTTCTGCATACTTACTTAGGAATAAGACTGAACAAAATCAGTAGGACTTATTTCCATGTATCAGTGTGCACAAGTGCTTCTGTCACTGCTTCTGCTATTAAAAAACACAAGTAATGGCCTTATAGTCCTCCTGGGCAGATTTCCCCTCAATACATACATTTATCTTTTGTTTAAAAGGTTTTACGTGATTAAATTTATCTAAAGCTATCAAAAGTTTTCGTTTTAACAGGAATTTTCTTCATCATCTTGTTTACTGATCACCAGCAAACTGATGGCAGCTAGAAAACAGCTGCACTCAATCACAGAAAGTTCTGATTATTTCATAAGGACTTGAGGGTGGGTGGGAAGAGAACTTGCAGGTACAACGGATAGAAGGATTCCCACTCCTTTAACAGTTATGTGGAAAAGAGGGGTTTTGCTATGTGATGCTTTTCTTATCTCTCACTATCTCATGACAAGTTGTCAGGTGCTTTCAACAGATACATGAAGCTGCCTTATACTGCATCAGACCCTTGGTCTATCAGTATTGTCTACTCAGACAGGCAGCAGCTCTCCAAGGTCTCAGGCAGAGGTCTTTCACATCACCTACTTGCCTAGTCCCTTTAACTGGAGATGCCAGGGATTGAACCTGGGATCTTCTGCATGCCAAGCAGATGCTATACCACTGAGCCATGAGCCCTGCCTTCTGTTACATCTGATCATTCTAAATACAAGTGAGCCAGAGTATTCTGCTTCTCCTTATGCTTTATCTCTGTTCCATTGATGGAAGGAGATGCACAAATGATTGATGATGGCACTATGTAGCAGATGCCCAACATGCTCTTTAAAAAGCTGTTTCCATTCTAGAAACTGATTCAGGCACACTATAGAAAATCTTGCCAGTGTTTTATTTCTTTACAATGTCTTAACTCTGCTATTTTTAAAAGAGCCAGTAAGAATTTAGCAAGCCAGAGTTTTAGAGCCTATTCCAAAGTCTGGAAAAAAAGGGTTTTTTTTTCCATTTCTGCCTTCCACTCTTAGAAGACCTACCAAGATGACTGTGGCAGGTGACAACGTGTATACAGATTGAGTATCCCTTATCTGGACTGACTGGGTGCAGAAGTGGTCCGTATTTCGAATCTTTCCATATTTTGGAATTTTTGCATATACACGAAATTCATTTATGTTTTATATATACTTTATACACATGGTCTGAATGTAATTTTACAGTGTTGTGTACATTGAACCATCAATGGCACTACTGAGGGTCTGTGAGTAATGCCTTTATGCTGGCTCAAAAGGTCTGGATTTCGGATCAGTCCGGATGTCTGGATAAGGGATACTCAACCTGTACAGGAAGCAGTGACATCATTACTCATTATTATACTGGGCACTGCAGGAAGAAGCCTGAAAAAAAAGGTCTTGCTTTTAATGAGTTTCAGTTCAAACTCCACTATGGAACAGAGGGTGCTTCAACATGGGGAAAGTTCCCTGTTGTAATCTTATTGCCGCTGCATATGCAAAGGCATCCGTATTGCCAACCAGTCTTTGTTTGGAGGGATTCTTCAAACTGTCCCCTTGTGTCTACCACCTCTAGAGTATTTTCTGCTGGTTGATGTATATATCAGTATTTGCCACATCATTATAATGAAATGATGCTATAACACTGTATCTACAAAGGACTAAAAATTCATCAAAAAGCCCACCAATGTTAGGGTGGAATGTTAGGCATTAGGGTAAATAGTGCTGGACGTGGACAGGAAGTCCATGTACATCCCAAACCCACTTTGATTTTTCTGGAAAGGTCATACCAAAGCAGTTTTGTGCAAATATGTACTGAAGCAGGGGAAAACCAGAAAGGTAGACTTACTACACAACAATGTTGTGTGGAAGCCCCAAAAAACCCACTGCAGTTTTGAAGTGGGAGGGGAGACCTGGAGCAAAACCTCCAAACTAGGAACCAAACTAAAGTTGTAGAACACAGCCAGTCAAATCATCCAGTTTCAGAAACAGCCCCTTCTCTTTCCTTGGAATACTTTTTCCTCCTACCACTCCAAGCACTCTCTTCTTCACCCGCAAGTAAACAGACTTTATTTCCTTCAACGTATGAACCTCATTTTCCGGCCACATGGCACAGACCAGGGAATTCTGCTGCTAACCAAAAAATCATTGTTAGCTACAAAAGAATGTTAAATGGGAAAGTGCCAAATTAACTTTCATAACAAAGTTTAACACTCTTTCTCTCAGCCAAGGACCTGTCATTTCTTACGAACTATATGTGCTAGCATCTTGCACATCCCACCCCTTAATTACTTCAGCTATACCATGTAACTTCCTTTTGCATCCCTTTGTTTCACCGTACACTAGGTTTTGCATTTTAACTAGCAACAGGTGGAAATGTTTTAAACCCTTGCAGAGGGAACAGATTACTCTTTGTACTGCATCTTGTTTTCAACCAGCCTCTCTTTATAAGATTTCCACACAGACACACATTTCTCTTGTGTATATAAATCAGGACTGGTTAATTGATACTCCTATGCATATAATGAAGCAAGCTCTGACTCATGAAGGCCTATGGTAGAACACATTTGTGTTAGTCTTTAAGGAGCCTCTGGACTCGTTTTAGATAACTATGTATTTATTCACTATATAAACAGCAAACAAACATCAATTCAGTAAGCAGAAATATTTATAGAATCATAGAGTTGGAAGGTACCACCAGGGTCATCTAGTCCAACCCCCTGAACAATGCAGGAAATTCACAACTACCTCCCCCCCACCAATGACCATGCCCAAAAGATGGTCAGGATGCCCTCCCTAAGGTCATAGAATCAGCATTGCTGACAGATGGCCATCTAGCCTCTGCTTAAAAACCTCCAGGGAAGGAGAGCTTACTACCTCCCGAGGAAGCCTGTTCCACTGAGGAACTACTCTAAGTGTTAGAAAATTCTTCCTAATGTCAAAACAACCTTTTTTGATTTAATTTCAACCTGTTGGTTCTGGTCTGACCCTCTTGGGCAACAGAAAACAACTCGGTACCATCCTCTATATGACAGCCCTTCAAATACTTGAAGATGGTTATCATATCACCTCTCAGTCTTCTCCTCTTTGGGCTAAATATACCCAGCTCCTTCAACTTTTCCTCATAGGACTTGATCTCCAGACAGCTCACCATCTTTGTTGTCCTCTTCTGGACACGGTCCAGCTTGTCTACATCCTTCTTAAATTGCAGTGCCCAAAACTGAACACAATACTCTAGGTGAGGTCTAACCAGAGCAGAGTAACTGTGGTTATAACCGTGGTTAATCACCAGTGTTGTGGCTAAAACATTCTGACTTGCTAAGAAGCTGAAATTGAGTAGGTGCCCACGCTAAAATATACATACACTCATTTCAGTAGGGCTGATTATGATGTTGGATGATTGCTTGAGTTACTCCCAGATGCCAGATGAAGCTTTACCGAAACCTGCAAAACCAGTTTAGCCAGATATCATGGTAGGGCAGAAAAAAATGATAATGGGTACCATGATCAACAATGATTCTAACACCACATCGATCTAACTCTTCTGACAAGCTGTTGTTCAGAAACAGACCAAATTCTAGCAACTGATACTATTTCTTCAGCCATCAGTATTTGTTTAGCATTCTCAGTTGATCTGGAAAAAGGCTCAACAAATAGCATACACTGCCTTTCTCTGTTGAACAAAGAAATCTTCCTAGCATTTCGCATGCATCTCTGGCTACTCTTCTTCCTTTTTCCCCCCTTTCCTTTGATCCCTTAGAAGCTCCTTGATCAATTGATCTTGAGCAGCATATATCTAGTGTTGGAGGGATATAAGGATTGAAACAAATCTTGCCACTGACAATGTAGCCTTGGGGCCCCTATCACTTAGTAAAAAGGCATTATGTCAGTCACAGAGGCATTGGATTTGTATATTAAAAGGGGGGAAATATAGTGCGATCGAAGTTCCTCGTAAAAGTGGCATTCCAAAAGGGCATGGGCTAATGAGTCAATAGAGCCAGAAGAGCAAGGGCAGATCCTGTCTGAGTATGGTATATTCCGAATTCTGCCCTGCATTACCATAGAAGGGTTAGCATTCAATCTAGCTAAGCAAAAAGCTCTACAGAGACGAGGAGTTGTCAGATAATATGTATAGGCGGGCCGACCACGTGGAGGGGGTATTCCGAAGAACTGGGATGAACAGACGCGACGAGCACGAAAAGTAGTGCTGTTATAATCGAGCTCTTTAATGCGCTTTTTAATTTTGGTAAAAGCTTCAGTTTTCCCAAGATCTAATCACATATCCTGCGAGAAGCCCAACAATGACAGTTTCTCATCTAAGATTTTTTGCCATGAGGATTTAAAAGGGTCATGCTTCAGAGAAGCTAGGAACCCCTCAGTGCTAAAGCACAGTTTAAGGTGTAGTTTAAAGGCGGCCAACCACGCCCTAGCTCCAAGTGACATTTGGCCAAACTCGGAACGAAGAGTAATGCCAGCAGCACATCGAGGGGCATTTAGGAGTTTTCGTAAGAACTGAAGCAGTGGACGATCTATAGATTCATTGATGACTGTTATCCAGATGGCAACACCAAAGAGGATAATTGGGGTAATTTTCAGGTTAAAAACCTGAATAGCCCCTGGAATATATTTGCCACCTTTGGTGTGAAAAAAGTTGACAATAGCACCAACCCCAGGTTTAATTTTGTTGGACACTGCTTTTTGATGGGCATTCCAATTTAGGTTATGGGAAAACAGAATGCCAAGGTAAACAAACTCATTGACTCGGTCAACCTCAAAGCCATCTAATACCCAGCGAAAAAGAGGCATTTTTCTCCTCTTAGCGAAGATCATAATCTTAGATTTATGATGGTTATTCTTCTTCCAGTCATTTCATCTGGGAGAAAAAAATTCCTCCAATACTGGGAAACGAGGTGGGTCCAGCTTCATCGTTCAAATAGTCAAATGATACAGCCTAGGCTTGAATAATCTGGGCTAATTCAAAATGTCTAAAATCTATTAAAAGCATTCCAAGTCAGCTCTTCAAAAATCCTGAATTTTAAAATCTCAGTCTTTCAGTCTATACGTTCAGCAGAATATGATGGCAGAGTGCTGAGGTGGTAGAATGGACAGTGCCGCTTCAAAGTACAGCAGGGGAAAAGCATTTTTGAATGCTACCTGTAACAATTTTGCTCTTTTCTATGCGACCCCTCCATGCGTAATCTCTGTAAAGGCACCTCTCTGAAGTGTACTGAGGTGACATGTGTTATGCTAACTCCTTGCCTTCCTTATCTTTGCTGCCACCAACGGCTCTTGTCTTACCATTCTTAGTTGGACGCAAAGAACAGAATGGCTTATATAGGGGAACATGACAGAACGGTCAGCGTGTGGCTTTGAGGTAAATAAACAATTGTTTTTCTTAAACATAAATACAGCATAAGTATAACTGCATAACGGTTTCTGTACGGCTAATAAGAATAATGGTTTCAGATCCAGTACGTAAGCATAATGGTTCCTTAAATAGAACTAACCAGACATTTTTATTTTCTCACTTCCCACTTAGGCCAATAACTTCCACAAAATGAAACTTCGCAACTTGCCATGGCCCCAGGCTTATTACTTCCACACAGAACACAGATTTCTTTCACACTCTACAGCACCTCACTTCTTCCTCCACAAGTACTGCTCAGCACTCTCACACAAAGCCTCTCTCTGACCAGTCAACTCTGCCCCCTAGGGTACAGCTACCATCCCAACATAACACACTTCACTCCCCTATCTAGCCCCAACTTTCTTAATCTACAGCCTACATTTTAGATCACAGAAACATACATTTAAAACTCCACATTAAAACACAGAAATAAAACACATACACAGTATTTACATGGCAAAACACCAAAATATTCCATAAGAACATAAGAATAGCCCTGCTGGATCGGATCAGTGCTCCATCTAGACCAGCATCCTGTCTCACAGTGGCCAACCAGTTTTTCTAAAGGGCCAACAACAAGGCTGAGGCCTTCCTTTTATGTTGCCTCCTGGCACTGGGATTCAGAGATTGACTGCCTCTGAATGTGGAGGTTCCCTTTACTCACCATGGCTAGTCACCACTAAAAGACTTATGCTTCATGAATCTATCTAATCCCCTTTTAAAGCTGTCTAATATGTCTGTCGCCATCACTACATCCTCTGGCAGAGAATTCCACATTTTAATCATTATCTGTGTTAAGTATTTCCTTTTGTCTGTCCTGAATCTACTGCCCATCAGTTTCATTGGAGGTGCTTAAGTTCTAGTATTTTGGGAGAGAAAGAAAAAGTTCTCTTTAGGGTTAACTTTCCATTGACACAAATGCTTAACTTAATAGTGTTGTGGTCCCAATTGGTGCAACAACCTCTACATCTCTCATCAGGTCTTGAGCCCCACTCAGAACCAAGTCCTATGTTAAAGATCCCTATATTAAAAGAACACTGTAGAGCAGGAGAAGGTGTGGGTTGGAAACTCTCTGTGATGTACATTTTCTATTTGCAAGGTTTTAATGGGCTTTCACTCAGTGTTCATTACTTACAGAAGACCACTACCAGAAAGAAAACCAATTATTTTTATGAATCTAGGTAAAGGAGACCAGTTTGAATTTTACCACTCTGCTCATCTAAGTGCAGAGCCTTCTTCAATCCCAAAGAGTCTTCATCCAGCAGCAGAGTCTCTTTCTCTGGAGGAAGCCTGAGTGGAGTAAACATAGCCTATTGGCTTGTACCCAACAAAATCCATTCATGGAATGGACCTTGCAGAGTGAGACAGGTCATTTATGCATGGGTACTTGACTCACGTTCACCCCCTGTCTGACTTGGTTGTTCCTTGGAGTTCTGCACGTGTTTTCCATCCATTAGAAACGACCTCTCTGCCAGCCCTCGCAATGTCCGGGTCTTCTCATTCCTCTGTTAACCTGACTCTTCCATCTGCCCTGAGCTCAGCCTTGCTGAAATCTCCGTGCAGAAAGCAAAACATGGACCACAGGAAGATTGGCATATCTCACAGCCAATCACAAAGCAGCGTATAAAGAGGTGGGGATTCAATCGCTTCCTGGGGGCTCTTTCTGAGCAAAAGAATGGCTTTTTAAAACCGAGTCTTGGATTTCTCCCCCCCCCCTTCTCTTTCATATTGCTCCGTTTTTTGTTCTTAAAATGTTTTTTTATGTGGCAATTGGGTTTTGGGGTGGAGAATCTTCTCTCACAGTAAGAACTATGAAGTAAGCCAATTACCAAGCTGCATTTAAAAGGGTAGGGCTTGGAGACTGCTGATGCAGATATTCCCAACTGGAAAGTGTGTGTCTAGCCATCAACGAACCTCAGGTGAAACTCCCATGCACAAATGACCACATGTTCCCTTTCTTCTCCTGTTATAGCCCAATGACCCCCCTCCCATTTTGTTCTGTGAATCAGCAGATCATCAGTAACAGTATAAGGAGCAAAGTATGGGTCTGCAGTGAGAGGGAGAAATCAGTGGAAATCACTGCCTCCTTTTCTGAAGACAGAGGTGCCCTTAAGTCTATGGAACCACATGGCCAGAAACAAATCAACTACCCACAACTAATCTTGTTAATTGCCAGTGGAATAACAATTGTGGTAACCTTGCTATTGTATGACAGATGGACTTTCCTAATTATCCTCTGGAAACATTACAGTCGTATGTTTCTCAATTTATTTTATTATTATATTTTAAAATTCAGTAAGGGAAAAAACCACTAGTTTCTTTTATCACCAGTGGTATTTTACAGTACAACCTTACAGACTTCAATGAATTTATAAATACTGTAACTCTGCTTAGACTTTCACAGCTCGTCCTACTTGAGCGGATTTCAATTACTTATTTAGAAAATGCATATGTCACCTCTTCAGAGACCTGCTGGAAGTGGCTATATTATTTCTACACTACTTTTCTCCCCAATGGGAATTCTGTGCACCTTTTGCATTTCCCAGTTGTTTCTATTTCTGCGGGTGTAGCCTATTTTACAGTTTTACTCCATAAAATCCAACCTACATGTCCCGCTGTACTCAGACTGTTGTATGACTAGAATCTCTACAATGACATTCCCCCCCTTCTCAAAAAGATAGCCATTTGATATATGGCATATTCTTACCTCAGGGGAGAAATATAGGGTAAGCAGAGTAGCAACAGAATTGCTATTTCAACATACAGAAAGACTGCGACAGCTGTCCACTGAAAAGTCATTTTTACCTTTGAAAGATCTGCAGAGGAAGAAAGCACCATTAGCTCGCCAGGGTTTCAAATAGATACATTTAAGAGGAAGGGATCATATTAAGCAACTGAGCCTCTTAGGGAAAACAAACCATCCTCTTTGCAGGCTGACAGACAAGCTTACAACATTTAAAACGGGGAGGGGAAAATAGTTTAGAATGGTTTAGTCAAAAAAGGCATTTGAATACACATTAGACGCAAGGGCAAAGAATATAAACACTACTAGGCCAATGTTTTCAGTACTTCTAGACGTACAAGTATAGGAAAATGATATAAAAATGTGCTTGAGCCAAAAGTGCTTTAGGAGGAGGGAAGGCCGTGTCTCTCCGCCCCCCCCCCGCCCGCTCAAAGCTGGGACTCAACCGTGTGTCCACACGAGTGTGGGAAACCTTTAGACAAAGTAATCCTTCACTTTCATGCAATAATACACGCGACTGCCACAGTCCCATGGGTAGGAGACCGGGGCGGGCGGCTCTCCCTCTCCCCAACCCCCTTTGGCGGAGGGGCCCCCTGCGGGCCAGGGGCTCATAGCTGGTGCCCAAAACGTGCCCGTCGACCCTCCCCCTGCGCCACGCGCGCTCCTGAGGCGAGCTTCGGCTGCGGTTGCCGCGCAAAGGCGCGGCCTGACGGGAACTTTTCCTCCTCGTCAGGAGGAGTTGCTTTTCATTCCTCACCGGCTGCCTCGAGAAGCGTTTCAGGGTCTTCGCTCAATTTCACATCCCCGCCCCCACCCCCCCGCGGGTCGACTGGCCTTCGCAAGCTCTCCGGCTTCCTCCTGGGCACACGGCTCGCCTTGATGGCGGCGGCAACTGCAGAGGAAGGGGGGCGGCGGCGGCAGCAGCATCAGCAAATGAGAAGCTTTGGATCCTCCCTCCAGAGAGGACAGTTAAGACCCTCCCAGCGCAAGCCTAAGCCCGTGCATGCTCTGAAGTCCCGCTTTATTCAGCAGGTAAGTATGCGCGCAGAGGGTTACGCGCGCCTTGTAAAGGAGAGTGGCTGGGTTTCCTTATAGGGGGCTTGGAAGAGGTCTGCGGCTCTCCGGTGTAGCCTCCTCTAATTGGCTGACTGTCAGGACCTCGTTGCACCTCAGGAATAATAACCCGGAGCTTGCTGTCCGGGGCTCGACTGCATGCCCTCGCTGACACGGACTCACGTTTGAGGCGGAGACAGGGTGCCGCAGGAATGGTGTGAGTGGCTGCCCCGGTATCAGTTCCTGACAATGTCACCCCCCTTTCCTCCCGCCAATAGTATCCCTCTGTTTTCTAGGAGTAATTTCAGTATTAAAGGGTTGCAACGTTTTTTTTTCTGTGGTGGGACCACGCGCGCCCAGCTTTTTCCTGCTATATTTGCTCTGTCCAGGTAAGGTGTAAAAGAGATAGGAACCGTACTAGGGGAGAAGTAGCCTCGCCATCCCAGTGCTCTGGAAATCTAGGCGCCCAGACCAATTCATCGTGCTTTAAGGCCTTTCTCTAGCGAAGCAGGTATATGTGCTTTGCCCTGCACCCAGGTCACTGTCCAGCATGCAGGGTAGTAAAAGGGCACAGCCACATGTTGGACAGACATGGTAGCGCTTCACTGCTTATCCTCTTTTGGATTTTCTGTTCACTTAGGGACAATTTTGGCAAGAGGCCTGGTTGGTTGGGTTCATACTTGTATCAGGTATTACTACAACTAGTGGTTGTAAACCTACTTTGAGTTCTGGAACAAGTAATGACATCAGTGTACAGTCCAGTATTACTGTGGAAAGACACCAAAAGGGATTTGAAACCACATCCTCTATTTAAACATTCGAAAGTCAATTTTTGTTCAAATTAAAAATTACACTGTTAGAAGTATTAAATATAAATAAACACATTGTTACAAATTTTATTTGCCCTGAACTGATATTTCAAGGTATCTGGCAAAATGATCTGCAAATGTAGTAGGAACCTGAATTTTGAACAGTCACCTCATAATGCATTGTTTTTTATTTTGAAATCAGCCTTGTGTCTCAGTGAGAAAGGTGGGTTAGAAAGATGTACATAATTAAGACGATCCAAATGTCAATAGTTATTCAACCAAAGAACTCAAGATTCCAACCTCACAGTAACTAATACGTGAAAAAACATTTGATTCGCATAGTCTTGAGAAGCATACTTTTCAACCTTTACTGTGTTGTCTGTGTTGCACTGCTAGAAAATAATAAGAACAAATGGTATGTTGGGCTTGAACCATGCTTTTTGGTTGCTCAGAGTGTTTCATATACATTATCCCGGTAAGCCGTTGAACAAGCCAGGGTGGTGTAGTGGCTAGAGTGCTGGTCTAGGATCTGGGCAACCCAGGTTTGAATCCCCACACGTGCCATGGAAGCTTACCGGGTGACCTTGGGCCTGTCACATACTCTCAACCTAACCTACGTCACAGGGTTGTTGTGAGGAAAAAATGAAGGAGAGGAGAACATGGGGAGGAAGGTGGGATATAAAGGAAATAAAATTTAGAAAAACTCTTGTCAGTTAAGACAAGTTACCACTGAGAACCAGCAAAATGTGTATAAACTACTTAAAGCTACAAGCCATGTATGGCACAACAGTATTCACATTTTACATTCAAAATTTATCGTCTTACATCCTCAGCATCTCCAGCTTTCACTTTTAGCTGCATCTTCTCTTCAAAAAATCTTTTCATTCTCCCTTGGCATCCCTTGTATCTGGGATTCCTGGCCCAAAGACAGTCTCCCCCCCCCCACTCCCCGCAGGCTTACCTCGCTTGCTATGGAATGGGACTGAAAACCTCTTGTTCCCTCACTTGATGAGGATTCAGCTACAGTCCTTATGCTAGAATAAGTCCTTGGCAAACCTTCTTGAAGATTAGACCATTGTTGGTATGTTGAAGATGGATTGTTGAATCAAAGTGTAGATCTGGGCTGATACATATGATACACCTTTAAAAAGGAAGCTATAAAAGGAGGTCAAGTTGCAAGTCTCATTGACTGGATGCCCTCCCACTTGTGTTTCTGCTGACACAATGTGTGTACCCTTCTTAATTACACCTCTAGAAGCACAAGGCTGCCTCCCTTTAATCACCCCTATGGTGTTTTCACTCCACCCATCAATATACCTTTAAAGGTTTGAGAAAATCTGCCATTTTATGTCTTGAGCCATGCTTTCCATTGCAAGTACAATCAGGTGGTTAAAGTGTATTTTAAGCTGGTAAATAATCTGTGTTACCTAACCTTTGTTCATTTCATTTATATCTGGCCTTCCGTCCCAATAGGGACTGAAAGTTGAAGGGTCTGAAATCATTCTCTTCTCCATTTTATCCTCTCAACAACCCTGTGAAGTAGGTTAGGTTGAGTGTGTGTGGCTGGTCACCTATCAAGCTTCCAGGGCAGAGTGGAATTTGAACCTGGGATCCAGTTCCTTGTTTGACACTCCCAACTAATACACCACGCTAACTCTCTTGAATCATGTACCTTTAATTGATTGTTTCCTGGTTATCTAAGTTAATGATTGTTCTCCTTTTCTAGTACTTTTGGTCAAGTGTCTCTAGACAACCCCATGGCTCAAACAGTGCTCTTCCTACAACTGCATTGACCATGAATGCAATTTTTACAATTGCGTTGGAGGCATTTCATAGGGCCCATCTCCCTATAGGTAGATGGCAGAGGTAATCTTGTCCTGAAGACACTAAGACAGTAGGGAGGATTCAAAAGTAATAAGAAGAGCAGTTATTGGGGGAAATAACTGGGAGGCAACTTTGCACAAAGTATCTATTTCAGGATAGACGTGCCTTGTAACTTCTGCTGGAGTTTGAATAGCCAAACACTTTACAACATGTGACTTGTATTAAAAGATTATAGGCAGATTATTTCTAAATAAAATTATTTTAACAATTTCTCAAAGGAGTTACTTTTTTCTTATGTTTATTTTTTCTTCATGGCACTTCTTTTGGCATAATCAATATCTAAAGGATGATGAGCTCATTTGACGTATAGCACTTCTGGACAGGAAAACCACACCCTTGGGTACTGAGTACAAGACAGGTCATTTCTAAATCTACTAAAAGACAGCCTGTTTATATGCTGAAAAAATAATCTAATGGTGCATTTTCAAAATAACTGTATATGGACTATTTATCCCTTGGCACATTTTAACTTCCTATAATTTTTTTGTTAACAGCTGTTCACAGATACAGTTGGGATTCTGTTAAGGCACATCTGCATGGCCCTTTTGAGTACAGAATGATTCCCACAGCCCACACATACAAGAGTTTCACATCTATCTGTGTGACTGATGAGTGCAAGCGTGGGCCCATGCAGTCCACATGCTAGATACCTGATACAAACGTGGGTGTATCCAAATACATTTCTTGCAGTGTTGGTTGTGTGCTCATCACTAAATTGAGAGGCATCGGGGGCAGATGTAGTGACTGACTCAGAACTTCAGTAGCAATGACTCTGGAATCAATCCAGAACAACTGTTGTTTACATACTTTTATAAAATCAGGAACTTTCCTTCCCCTGGCATTTGCAGGTTCAGGGCAGGCCCCATAAGAATCTCTCCAATTTGATTTCCCTCACAGTTCACAGCAAGTGTTTCTGTAGTTCACTCTTGCTTAGAAAATGACATGAGGAGAAATAGACTGGTAATATCTGAAAGCTGTGAAGGATTCAAATGCTGCAGAACAATGGTGTATATAAGGACACAGACAACACAATGCTTTCAACACTAGTAAAAACCCCTATCACAGACAGATAGTCATGCTCCTTCCCAAACTCACCACTGCCCCAAACTATGTGGAATAAGATCTCTCTAACACTTCCTGTAATAGAAGGAATCTAACTTTATTAAACATTGGAAGGAGAAGACTTGAATTGAAAGCTACCCATGACAATTAGGTCTCCCACTTAAAATATTCAATACATTTTATTTAGTGATAATGGAGCATCTAGGAAGCAATTTAAATCATTTGTACTCATGTAATTTCACTGAGATTAATGGATCTACACCTGTCAAGAATTTCTTTGTTGCATTCTTTGATACCGATTTTGATATTAACATGAAGGTTATTTTTATTTCAGACTGTAAAAGTATCTTACAGAATGAACAGTCCATTCTGACTGTGTTAAAAAGTTAGTGCTGTGGCTTTCTGGAACACTGAATGGAACTGTTTTTTCAGGCACGAAAACAATCTTACTTACTTACAAGGAAGAAAATCATCTAAATCACACACTGCTAGCAAACGGCTATTCCAGAAATGAAATCAGAAGGGCCATTAAACCAAACAAAAATCAGAAAACTCAGGAAAAACAGTCTCCCATAGGAAAGGTATTCTTGCCATTTATTAAAGGAGTCACCAATAGGATGGAGAAACTTTTGAAAAAACATAACCTACAAACAGTGTTTACACCCACCAAGAAAATACAACAGATGCTACGATCAGCAAAAGACAAAAGAAACCCCCTCACCTCTGCAGGAGTATATCGTATACCTTGCAGTTGTGGACAAGTTTACATCGGGACCACAAAACGCAGCATACAAACAAGGATAAAAGAACATGAAAGATACGGCAGACTTGGCCAACCTGAGAAATCAGCAGTGGCTGAACATGGACTGACACAAACAGGACACAGGGTCTTATTCCAAGACACTGAAAGACTGGACAATTCTACCATCTATTTTGTCAGATTGCACAGAGAAGCCATTGAAATTCATAAACATCAGCACAACTTTAACAGAAAAGAAGAGAGTTTAAGAATGAATAAGGCTTGGCTTCCTGTCCTGAAAACCTCCAGACTAACGAAGACTACAGTCCACAATAGCCATGCGGATTAGCTTTGGATTTCACACATTAACTTCAGGATACAATGGTTCCATATTAACATACCACACCCTCATTAGCACATTATCTTGATACTTACAGGACAATGATTAGCACATTACCTTTGATACTTTTTGCAAGACAATGATTCAGCTCAAACCCAACCCCTTTCTGACTATGTATTACTCTTCCTACACACTTGACACTGAGAGACACTGTCCTTCAGTGTTACTCCTCTGAAGATGCCTGCCACAGCTGCTGGCGAAACGTCAGGAAAGAAAATACCAAGACCACGGTCACACAGCCCGGATAACCTACAAGAACCAATTACTTCATTAAAAATGTTGGTATTCTTTAAAAAAATATTATTCAATAAAGCACTAACTGGTCTTTTACATTCTTTTTTTTAAGGGATGCTTCTGTCTCTCAAAATACATACAGAGACCTTAAGACTAATCCTTATATTAAGAGGCACCTTTCACAAAGGAACATGAAATGTCAGTTTTACCACATACATGAATTTAATGTTTCCAGTTTTTTGATTTGTCACACACGTTCACTATGAGAGATCACATTTTTAAAAGATTATTTGTAGAAGTTGCCACCAGCACAAAACCACAGTCCTTAATACAATTATTTTAAAAATCTATGGTCCTCATTCAAATCTGACCTTGTATACCTACAATTTTAGTTTTAAAAATTGCTGGGAACTCTGGACATAGAATAACCAATACACATCTCATTTGGCAGACCAAAAGGAAACAGTTTTAATTAAAATGGTATACAAAGCATGTTTTTTTAAAAAATAAACAAGTATCTTTTCCAGAGAATCCCATGGATTCTACATGTGCCCAGTCTGAATGCCTGCAAAGAACAGATTTTGATCAGTTAACAGGTACCAATCTGTCTTATCTATGCCCCATTGAAATGAATGCAGACTGTTTAAAAGTAATTGGTGACCCACTTCATATATTTGCAGAGACTTGATACCAGTTTTAGCCATGTCCAATGCTGCTAATGTACGTTTAATTCTGCTAGTCCATGACTGATAAATTATTGATTGACGTCCAACACTGATTCTTGTTGTAGCATCACAATTAAGAATGTGTTAAACCTTGTGAATACAAATGTTTGAGACATCCACAGAGAAATTTGAATTTTTAAATTATGTATATTTTAATATTTTACATATATAATATTAAAAACTCTTATAAAACCATTTAGAACAAATATAATTATCACACAAGTTTAAAAATTGTTACTGCAGTCCATAGTTTTCTCTAAGATAGTCTACAACAGCAGATGTGCTTGATAAAACATTAAAAAATTTCTTTTCTTGCTTTGAAGTAATTCTTTCCATCATGTACATCAAATGGTGATGAAAACACATAAAAGGAGTCCCATGTTCAAGAGCAATATTAACCCAGTCCTGGATGCACTTTAGAGGAGTTTCTTCATATCCTGCGAACATGGCTGGATTGGCTAAGAGCCCCCTAGCAACCATGACACCTATACAATGGAAACAATTTTTTAAAATTAACATGTTGATTTTAATCATCTTAAAGCTTTGTGTTGTGCCCTTTTTATCATTTATTTACCTCATTGATCGTCTGCCTTTCTCACTAAGACTCAGGACAGGTTACAGAATTTTAAAATCATTGTAATAGACTACTGTAATACATAATGCAATAAAGCTAATGATGAAACTAAAAACAATGACATAAAAACAGCATATAATACATCCAATAAGCTGGATTTGGAGAACAATGACATACAGTATAATACATTCAATAAACAATGGCAATACAAAGTGAGAAGAAAAAAAAAAGCTGCCTAACATTTTCAAAGGCATTTAAAATTACATCATGAGCCTCCAGCTTCATCACTACATGAGCTGCGCAATTCATCCTTAGTGACACATACAATTTCAGCACCACGTTCAGTACGAAATACTATATTGTAAAAATATAGACTTTGGGCCTTCAACTGAATTACAGCCCTTGTACTTTGACATAATGATAAATTTGGCTAGACCAATCCTTTCACAAGTGGAAAGAAAATAAGAATCTGGTCAGCAACATCACTTTCTTTCATTGAACTCTGGAACAGTTAGTAAATACATTATTGAAGCCTAGCTATTCCATCCTAGAGATGTAAAGCTCAGATTTGGTTTTGGTTCCCTCATCTACTGCACTTTATGTGTGCATTTGTATCTTTGTTCTTCATGTGAATACTTGCTTTAGAGATCCTTAGTCACAGATACTAACTGGGGTCCACTATCAGAACCCATGTACTCAAAAATAAGAACCGCTAGCAGATCCAAACAGAGGCACAGGAAGCCACAAATAGTTGAATTCCCAAAGAGCATTAGAATAAAACAGGACAGATGACTCAACACTTTCTTCTGCCACACAGAGATCCCTCTGGAAGTTGTAGACCTGCTAAAATGGCATCACAGAGGAATGGCAAAGGCACCCAGTCTCCAGATCAGGGTTAGCCATTTCAAACAAATGTCTGGCAGGTCGCACTTAAGTAAGGAAGGGGAGTTTGCTGACTCAGAAAAAGGCTCCTGGAGGGAAACCAGACCTCACAACTTTATTTCTCAAGAGCGACTGAAGTTTAATACTACAGATAACACATGCACACACAATTTGAGTTTCTCATTATGGAGTGGGTGAGTGGGAGAGCACAACTCAAAGTATGTAATTACCGTCTGTTCTTGTTATTTGATGAATGTTCTCCACATCTTTTAAAGATTTCATGTCACCATTAGCTACAACAGGTACAGACACACTTTGCTTGATTATTTTAATTGCATCATAGTGAACCGGCTGGTGCCGCTCTTCTACATTTCTCCCATGGACTGTAATCCAGGATACTCCAGCTGCTTCAGCTTTTTGACAGAGGTCTACAGTTCTTTGTAGGTCATCATGAATCCTAATATTCCAAGTAACAGAAACATAATTCAGCAAGTACTATCTGAACTGCATGAAAATTAGGTGCAGAGTTAAGAATTATGGGAGAAAAACAATATTGTTAGAACGTATTCCAGATTTTCTTAGAAAGTTAACTTTATTTATTATTGTCATCCACCAAATGTTGTAAGAAATGGGAATGGTACACTTTGTCTGCAACCCACATAAAGTTACTTGTGTCCTGGGCTCTCATAGATTTCAGTGATAATATCAGTTTGTGTGGCAGCATACTCTTCTGCGCACAGACCAATACTAAAACTGATCTAAATGCAGATGAAATGCCAGCTTCTCTCTAAACTGCAGTTAAGGGATAAGGAACTAGCTATAGGAACAAAAACCAGCTACAGGACCACATGTTCCTTCCTCCTACTCCCAACCTTCAGAGAAGCGAATTCCTCCTCCCATGCAAGTGTAGTACCAGATCCTAGTTAAACACACTGCTAATAATGAGAAAGTTCACCAATATTTCCTTTAGCCACTGGGTGGCAGGTGACCTTTGTCCTCTAGTACTGGACTAGCAGTTCACTGGTCATATAACAGATAGGAAGAATTATTTTAGGAATGTATTTACATTTATTCCTGTTGCAAGCAGGGTTTTGTTTTTTGTAAAGAGTTTTCATACAAACATTGACAACCCAACCCTCAGTCAGCATGATACAGTGGAAAGAGCATAGAAGGTTGCTGCCTCCAAAGAGTACACCCATGGTACAGCAAGCAGCCTTATAAACCTTTAAAGATTAGCATTTAACATTTTCTAGGAAGTTAACTGATTTGCAATAAGCACAGCAAAACTACATATAACATAGGGTGTTAAGATGCACCAATCCCTATAAACAGTTTTTAATGTCTGTTTGGTTTTTTTGTTGTCAGCTGCCTCAAGTCGGTCTGGGCAGGCAGCATACAATTTTTTTAAATAAGTGAATAATCTTATAATATAGGATGTCAAGAGTCACATGGCTCACACCAGGGGTGGACTGGGAGGGACAAAAACGGCCTGGGAAAAGGAACCCCCTCCAAGGAGGAAGGGAGAAAGAACCTGCACCACCAGCCCCACACTTGTCTGGTGTCTCCTTTGCAGTGTGAGCTTGGTGGGGCTGTTATGGGGTGATGGCTGCTAGCTCCCCCAGCCCTCAGCCCACCAGGATTTTTCCTGGGAGTCTTAATGGACAATCTGCCCTTGGATCATACCTACAATAGAACTAGCCAGCACTTTTGATTAACTTAGTGTGGCGAATGACCTTACCCTAAAACCTGTGCATTTCCCTCTGAAACGCTGTTGCATAATAACTGCAATCCCTGGTAACATTTGCTTCTATGATATACACAAGCTTTAAAACAAAGTTTACTTTTCTAAAATGACTCTCAATATTGCAGCTGTAACAAGAGGTCACTTGGAAAATTTGTGTACAAACCATCTTCAGAAGTTTATACTACAGGATATGTTTTTCGTTTAACCTTATTTGGGCCTTTAATTAGTCACATATAGTGTTATTATTTATCTGGTAGGAAATGTCAAAACTTACCTTATCTTTACAGATACTGAAAATGTAGGATTTTCCACCTGATTTCTTACTTGTTTCACCATCTCTTTCACTGCTTCTGGTCTATTTATTAAGCAAGCACCATAACCCTCTGCCATAGCCCATCTTGAATAAAGGAAAACAACATACTTTTAATTTTTACTTTCAACCTACTAAATGAATTAGTTTTGCCAGGAAGCAAAATGTCAATGGATTAAGTGAGATTTCCTGGAAATCTAAAGTAACTGTCTATCTTGTTTGTTAAAGTTCATTCTTAATAAGCTAGTTCAGATCACCCGTCTCTAAAAGGATATGACAGAGCTCAAAGATCAAGAAACTTGGAAGCCCCTTTGCTGTGAGGAAAGACCAATTGCTTGAAACTCTTTAGTTCAGAAGAAAGAAGCTAAGAGGGACATGAAAGAGGTTTATAAAATGATGCATGAAGAAAGAAGCTAAGAGGGACATGAAAGAGGTTTATAAAATGATGCATGATGAAGGTAAAAGTGGCTAGAGATTTTTTCCTCCCTCTTCTATAACATTAATTCTTGATGCAAATAAACCACCAATCCATCTGCAAATCAGGCATTCAATCCTCAAAACAACAAAAAGTATGAGATAAACTTCCTGGGGTAGACCATAGTAACTTCTCCCCGCCCCCCTGGTAGAGGTTCCCAGTATCTGTGAGTCTCAATTGAATTACCATTCAGCTACATGAAAGGTATTTCAACTACTGCACATTACTGGATATTAAAGAATGGGCAGGATATGCACAATGTACTGATTATTTTAATATGCTGTCCAAAATTCAATCAAACATTACCTCTGTGGACAGCCACAGTTTATGTCTATGCCATCTGCAAAAGGACTGACGATGCAGGCAGCATCTGCTAGAACTTGAGCTTCTTTTGCAGCAAACTGAACAATCAGAGGGCGATCGCCTGACAAAACAGAAGGCTTTTTGTAATGAATTAAAACAAAATGCACCCCCAACATATTACATCTCAATTATATCCTCAGAACTGATTCCATATTTTAAAATTTATATTTAGAAGGGATGTAGATGATTTACCACATTACTAGCCTTTTATCATACTCTGTACTCCAAATCAGAATTCTGTTTGTTTCAAAGACATTTATTTCTGTTCTGAAGAGGAAACAGCAATATGTATTTTACAAGTTGCTTTGAGCCCCCAGAGAGGGAGAAAAACAGACTATAAATTCCTAGGTGAACAGTAAGTTGACTCCCAACACTGGCAGAAAACTTTTGGCCTAAGGACTGGGGTGAGTTCTTGACAGTTAAGTGCACATATTCCTGCTCCCAGCATATTGTGGTGCTGATACAGGCAAACGATGTAGCTGGCATGGGCCTGTGAAGAATATGCTTCTTTTACATTTGCTCCAAGTACAGATAATACAAGGAGGAACTAGGATCTCTGCACTGCATTTTATAAGCTTAAAAATCCAACAAAATGCTAAGAAGCTTACCCTGATGTGTTGTGAATTCACTGTGCCTAGCTTTCACAGATCTGACAAAATCAGCTGCTATTATCATTGGAGTGTAGCATAGGTCACAGTTATATTTCCTGACTAAAGTTCTGAAAGCCAGTCTGAAAAGACAGAAACATTTGAGGTTAAAAAAAAACCAACAACAGTTTTCGTAGACTTATTCTGAACACTAAGTATATACAGGATGGTTTTATATATTAACAAAACAGATTAACAGAAATTGCTTTCAGATGCCTGTCTTTAATTGTCATGAAGAAAACATTAACCATGCTGGATTTTTAATTACTTCCTTAAAGAATACCATCATGAAACCACGTTCTGTGGGAAACTACCTTATTTATCCAAACCATACACTAGCCAGTATGCATGAAGAATGTAAGTTTCAGTTTAGCATTCCTAGGTATTTTTCTGCGAGTTAGCTCCACTGATCAGATTTTGCAGGTATCTGAGTAGACCTGTTTATGATTGCACTGTAAGTAGGGTACAGCCCACTATGGTGGTAGTCAACACAAGGGGAGGCAGGAGCCAGGCATCCATCATACCTTGATGTGGTTCCCAAGACCTCCCTCCATCCCTTCTAGACACCAACTAGAAGCTACAAGGCAGATACTCATCTATTATTCCTGTGACCAAATTCCATACTGATAAAAATTAACATCTGCACTAAACTGTTGGTATTATAAATGCTCTGCAGGCAACTACAAAACACCTTTATTTGGTCAGTCCCAGTTCATACAGGTGCCTGTGAATCAACCTTCATGTATACAATTCTACAAAAAAAGACTCTCTCTGTAGGCTTTAATAAATAAAACTAAACAGTCTGCCAATTTAAGATTTACTTTGGCTGAAGTCACCCTGGAGAAGTGAATGCATGTGGGATGATAAAAAGAATGTAACCAATAAATAGAACTTACTTTGAGTATCTAACCATAGGAGCACATATTTTCACAATGTTCCCAGACTGAAACAAGTCGACTGGACTTCTGAGCTGATATTGTGGGGCATGTCCAGACTTTCCAGTCATATATAAATTTTCAGTCCAAATCTACAAAATAGCACCATCATCAAGTTAATTTAATTTGAGAAAAAAAATCTTGTCAGCTACAATGAATGGTGAAACGTAATACCTTAAAACTCTAATCAAGAAAATTACAAAGACTAGCTATACTAAGTTAAATAATGCCTGTAAAGGATGGGGAGCGCTATGTTTTCTGCCCACTCCGGGACTTGCGAACTCTTACTTAGTATAGGTGGTTGCACTCCCCAGCCATTATAGCCATTCTCTGTATTTTTCTTGATTAGATTTTAATTTTACACTTCACTCTGTACTTTCACTGCCCTGGTGTTTATTTTTTTCATATACCCACATAAATATCTACATAATGAGGATACACTCAGTGCATCTGAAGAGGTGAACTCTAGTCCACAAAAGTCTATGATGTAATATTTTTAATCTTTAAAATGCTACAAGATTCATGTTGTATATTTATAATTTTAAAAAGCATCCTGGAATATCAATTGCACATCAACAGCTCCCCCACTTCAGCATCCGCTTCTAAAGCTGTTCCAAACTTCAAAGCTCAACAGAAACCACAGACAGCAATGTCAAAATAATCCCAGCTCAACTGAGACCCTGCCTCAAACGTAATATTTTAAAACCCATATACATCCAAATCTGGATTTCCTGTACCACTAGACACTACATGGGGAACGGTCAAAAGTGGCAATTTGTCTCCCCGCAGATTAAAAGTAAAGTCTAAAAGCAACCTCCTCTACGGAGAGAGGGACAATTTCAAAGAACTTTATTGGGCGACAGAGCATTTCACTGCCAGAACATTATTTTTGAAGGTGTGAGAAGGGACGTACTGTGCCTTTGGACAGCACCAATGGTTTCCAAGGGGCCTTCCTGTCATTCTTCAGAGAATGGGCAGATGTTCATAATCGGAACAGCTTCTGAGGACAGATGAATGTGAGTGAATGGACAAATCAGTATGCATTGTCCTCCTCCAAATATTTACCTGTCTAGACCAGTTTTGTCCCACTCTCCTTGGGGCTCAGGGCAGAATGAACGATCCTCTCTATCATCTACCCTGCAGACAGGTTAAGATGAAAGAGAGAGGTCATCCAGTTGTAGAGTGGAGAGTTAATCCTGGATCTCCCAGATCCTAGTTCAACACTCTAACCACCACGCGACACGATCCTCTCCTTTTGTTCTCACAACTCTATGAGGTCACTCAGCAAGCCTGAACCCGGGTCTCCTAGATCCTCTTTTCAAGCTATAAGCACCACACAAACTGAAGCTCAGATCTAATAAATAACCTGTGAGTACCTGCATAGAAACTTACGAAATCACGCGGCTCCATCATCCATGTCAGGAACGCTATTTCTCTCTTCTGGACCTTTCGTCCTCCCGTAGTCTTAAAACGTCATACCGAGGAGGTAAACACAAGCAAATAAGAGTCAGAGAGCCAGAATTTGGCTAGAGTGACCTAGGGCCTGAACTTCCGATCAAAATGGAAAGCCTGTGATGTTCTGTGGTGCCTCTCTAGCTCTTAGCATCTCTGTGGTGAAACCGTCCTATCTATTTTTGCATTAAGTCTTTGGGCTTTGTCGTTTCCTATAGGATGAACTGGTCGAAGCATCAACGCGACCCGCGCTATCTGCGTGACTGCTGCAAAGCATGCTAGGAAATATAGGCTGTTTACCCCTTGAGCCGTTGTGAATAACGGGAAAAGTAGTCCGATAGTGCGCGCTTACGTGTGGGTCATATTATCCTAACCCTGCCCCCCCCCTTTCGCCGCCGACAAGGCGCGTGGGTTCGACTTCTGCCCCTCATGCCCCGCCCCCTCTCTTAAACGCGCGCTTCCGGGCCCCGCCCATTCCGTAGTGCCGTAACTTCCTGTCCCAGAATGCCCTGTGCCGAATCATGGACCACAATGGTGAGCTGGGGGTGGGTGGGTAGCTGCATTTATAGCCTCGCGCCCGCGCTGTCACCCCCCTCCCCTTTCTCGCCACCCTCCCCTGCCGCCGCGAAGCTGGGATGGGAGACCGACGCCGGGCGGGAAGCGCCGCGGCCTTGTGTTGGTGGGCGGGGAGGCCGTTGGGGGATCTGCGGCCTAGCGCGCGGGCAGACGAGAGCGGAGGCGCCGGGGACCGAATGCGCCCAGCGCTGGCCCGTCACGCTCGCTCCTTTTTTCACAGCAGTGCTGGGTAGTGGTTGGAGTGTCAGCCTAGGACCTGGGTGTAGATCCCCACGCTCGCTGAATATTCTGGCCTGTCACTCCCTCAGCGCAGCCTACTTCATAGGGTTGTAGTGAGGACGAAATGGGGAAAGGCAGGTACAGAGCACTGGAAGTCCTTGTGGGAAGGGTGCGGTTAAAAGGTGGTAGAAACTGGGACGCCCCAGTGGGTTGGCTTCTGTGGTGCCACGACCCTTCCAAAGGGCTGATGCCTTGAGGACAGGTTTCAGTTGTTTTTCTCTCTCTTGCCGTTTTCTCTGTTAGGAGTTTCAGCCCTGTTGATGAGGGAGCATCTTGGATCTACTCAACATTTTGTCCATGTTTGCCCCTTCAAGCTCATCGAGCTCAGTGTTCTCTTTGTATGTCATAATGTGGGATCACTGGTGAAGATTTGGTAATTGTAATGGGGAACACAGGGGCTGAAATTTCCCCCTGATGTGTCACATCCCCCGAGTGCTCTTTGATTAAGCAAATGTGCAGTGCACAGAACACTTTTTTGGTAGCATTTCTGAGAGATGCGAAATGACAGCTGTTTAAGTTTTGTGTGTGTTTGACAAAGTATAAGATTCTAGAGCGGGAGCAGACATTCGTGCTGGACAGCTCGTCCCATTCTGTTTAACTTGACATGCAGCATCCATGCGCATGAGGTGAGTTTCTGACACATTAGCAAAACCACTGTGTTAGTTATGTCCCAATGAATCTGGACAACCACCACCTCATCTCCCCTTTTGTTTGCTAGCAAACCAACATCTTCACAGGTAGAATTTGCATGGGCAGGTGTTTGGCACTCTGGCCAAAAGAGGTTGCCTGCCCCTGTTCTAGTGTAAACTGTAGGGCCTTCAGATTAATCTCCCCACCCCCCGCCCCCAGGTTTGTGGTTATGAATTTGTGTAAAATTGCTTTGAAGAATCAAGCATGGCTGACTGGATTTCTCCAAAGATTGGTAAAGAGAAGAGGAATAGTATAAAACTGTATTGCATACTGTGCCGAATCATGGACCACAATGTAGGCAGGGCTCATCTTTTGATTTATACTTTTTTGTACACTTCCTTATGTTAGGTGCTTTATAAAGAATAAATTATTGCCAGAGGTAATAAAGCCATAGTGTGAAAGAGCATCACACGTACATTTTGTAGCAAAAGTATTGGAAGTGAACTCATCTTTTAAGAAACAACTAGTGTTAACTCAGACAGTGCTTGATTTTTTTGTGCTGTTCATCCCCTCTTGAAACCTTCAGTAGTCCCATTTGTCTTGTCAGCTGTCTTAATATTTATTGAAAAGAATAAAGGCGTTTTCTGGTTGCTTATGAATGCCACCTTAGTGACATGCAAGTATCTGTGACTAAAAGTTATCCAGTCTTTCTCTGTGATCAGCCCTTATTCCTTCACAAGCATCTGATCTGACTAGCTTGTTAGCTACCAGCTCCTGACCAGTCTTGTGCCAGCTAAAAGGGGTAGCAGAAGTTCATGCATTTGAGGATTGTACAGAATCAGACGTGCAGTGTAGGTGCGTAATGGATAAAACGGAGGAGAGGAGAATTGTGTAAACAGCTTTTGGTCCCCATTAGGTAGAAAGGCAGGATATAAATAAAATAATTTTAACCTAACAGTCTTAATTTTGAGCCGCTGGATATAAAGAAGTTGCATTAAAACATATAGCTGTGTTCACTTCAATTGATTGCTATTGTAGTACAGAGATGAGCACTCAGGTTTTGACAAATCCCTACCCCTCAATCCTGAAATTGTTAATGTAGATTTGAGTGCTGAAAGCGTCATGTGTGCAATAAACATCAAAGATGTAACCCTCAGAAATTGGATAAACAGCATACACAATTTTAGATGCAATCCTAAGCATACTATCAGTGTTATAATTACTACTGAATTTAAGGGGGGATTACATGCTTGATTGCATAATTATAATGATTAAACATGCTTGATTGCATAATTATTTGATTGAGGCCAGCAAAATATGATATACCAAAACACTGGTCACATAAAAGAGAAACCTAAATATGGGCTTAAAGATAATTTTAATAAGAATCTTAGAAAGAATGCATTCTGACATTTAATGTTCAACATGCCGGACTAGGAATGCCATATAAGTGATTCTCCACCATTGTTCATGCAGGAAACATGGGAATTATGTTCATATTGTAAAAATGTGCAAATTAGCTACAGCTTTCTAGCAGCCCAGACCTAAGAAGTGTTCCGTCAGAAATTCCACTGATTGCTAGGATTGCAGCCTTATGCATGTTTGCATTATTATAATATTCTAACAGATGACATTTTAGCCTTGTTTGCCATTGAGTTAAACCACACATTAAGCCCCAGATTGAAATGTGTGTCATTTTTTCTAACTGCTATAAATTTCAGTTGGTAGAAATAACACTGGCTCATTGTTAATACTCCAGAAGCTCTTAGATTTTCCCTGTTCAGTTTTCTGCAGTTCAGAAACAGTTGCTCATTATACCAAGAAGTGCACTATAAGAAATATGAATTTCTCCTTTTCAAGAGCCAGTGTATAGTGGTTAGAGTGTTGGACTGGGATCTGGGAGAACCAGGTTCGAGTCCCCACTCTGCCATGGAAGCATGCTGGGTGATCTTGGGCCAGTCACACAATCTCAGGCTAACCTACCTCACAGGGTTGTTGTGAGGATAAAATGGAGAAGAGAAGAGCCACGTATGCTGCTTGAGAAAGGCAGAGTATTAATGAAGTAAATAAATAAACATTCAAGAACCTACAGTGCTACAATAGTTTCTGGCATTGGACTTCTGTGGAAGATAATTTTGATGTCAGTTCATTACCATTATCGTTATTCATTCTAATTTCTTTAAAATGTTGTTCCGGGAATTTTTAAAAAACATTCACTTTACTTTTCTCTAGGATCAATGTTATTTATCATAATTACCAGTCATAATGTGAACATTATGCACAGACAGGAACAACATTGTTGGATATTATATAAAATTTCCAATGCCAGTCAGTCACTCTATCAGCTACATAAATTTTTGTGAAGGGTTGGAAATAGCTGAGAGGTTCACCCTATGTTCCTGGAGCATCCGCTTTGACTTTTCTGTGTACTTTGCTTTTCCTAATTCAGTTCTCTGAACTAATACAAATCTAGTTTCTCTGAGCTGCAACAGAGAATGAGTTCCTTCAAAACCTCCAAATGTATCTCGGGTTGGATCCAAGCTAATTTTTTCATGGAATGGAATTTGGAAATGAACTTGTCTGCCTTTCTCCTCTCAGTACAGACCAGTGATCTGGGGAATTCCTGGGGAATAGGGGACTCTGAGGAATGACATCAGAGGTCTGCAACAGGAAAGGAAATTTCCAGTTTAGTCTGGATCCAACTCAGAGTTTCTGGTATAGTAGCATCAGGACTTAACTGGTTTCCTACAAATAGGGGTGCATTGCCCCGACCTGGATAGCTCCAGGCTAGCTGAGCTCATCAGATCTCAGAAGCTAAGCAGAATCGGTTCTGGTGGGTATTTGGATGGGCAGCCTCCGGGGAATACTAGGTTGTGACGCAGAGGCAGGCAATGGAAAACTACCTCCAAGCATCTCTTGCCTTGAAAACCCTACAAGGTTGCCATAAGTCAGCTGTGACTGGACTGCACACAAAAAAAGTTAAAGAATGGACTGGTTACAGTCACTTGTGTTTGTCCTTCTATGTAGGCCATACATCAGATTAGATTGATTTGAATAGTATTGCCAGTTCCAACACATTCTTTTGTCTGCCAGAGCTCTGGGGCGGCTTCAGATTGCCTCTGAAGAGATGCTTATGGAAAATGTGATCTGACATCTAAAAATAAAGTTTACATCTTTCTGGGGTGAGGAAGGGAATATTCGACATATTGAGGTTGTATCCAGCCAGCTTTTTCTTAATCTTGTCCAATTATCCTCACTTTATCCCCCATTCAGCATGACTTTCATCCATGCAGGTCCCATGATCCCCAGTATAACTTTTTTAGATGGTCAAAGGGCTCCCCCTTTTTCTCCAGTGGAAAAGTTGGTTGCATCTCGCCTGAATTCTCAGAGTTCTTTGGTCAGGGGAACCTTGTGAAGTTGGATGTTGAAGGCATCACCTCAGCTTCTATAAGTCATACTCTATAAGTTATTTTACAGAGCAGCGTAACAAAACAAAACAAAAGATTGGCTGCTGCTCCAGAGAGTACCATTGACATTTCAGTAATGAGAACGGCACCTGGTAGGAAGGGCTGGATTGACTGCTAGTGAATGCAGTGGTGGAGATGATGATGAAGAAATTAAGCCAATGACTGTTAAAAATGTGAATTTGAGGGGAAAAAGGGAACACAGAAACTGTGATTTTACACAAAGGGTGATGATGGCTAGAGCATTAGACTTTGACGGCAGCAGCTTGGGCTCAGATCCCCCAACTCAGCCATGAAACTTCACTGAATGACCTTGGGCCTGTCATGATTTCTCAGCGTAATCCACCTCACAGGGTTGTTGTGAAGATAAAATTGTGACAATAAAATTGAGCTCCAAATGAAGCGATGGTAGTGCAAATAGTTTGAAAGAGGCAAGTTCTTTATTAAAACATGAGTGCATTGCTTTTTTTCTCCTTTTGTCCTCTCTGCTAGCCAGCTGCATGCTTTCTCACCCTTTAAAAAATAGTATATGTTCAACTCGTACACTGTGTGTGGGATAGACTCCAACCCTGCAAGATACATTTTGAGAACAGGAAGAATCTTACAATAATATTTTGAAACCTGTCATCAAGACAGTGTGAAGATGGAAGGTTACTTGATTGAATCCTTCTCTCATATTAAAAAGCCCCTCTGCAAATTTTATATATATATAAAAGATTCATGCCTAGCCTTCTATTCACATCATATATATTCCATGTTTCTCCCCAGTGGGGACCCAGAGTGACTTTCATCGCTCTCCTCCATTTTATTCTCACTGCAACCCTGTGAGTTACCGTATGTTAGGTTGAGAGTATGCAACTGGCCCAAAGTCACCCAGCGAGTTTCCATGGCAGAATGGGGATTTGAACCAGTCCTCCCCAATCCTAGTCTGAAACTAACCACTACACCACACTGGCTCTCAACTTGCCCTATTCGCTTTCTGCCAGCATGGGTTGTATGTGTGTAT